>NW_021318513.1:162331-284926 GCF_001605985.2 Dendrobium catenatum | reverse complement strand
CCTTTTCTATATAGCCGGCCCCATTAAATCTCCCTCTCCAATTTAAATCCTTAACTCCACTTAAATCCTCTCTAATTTCCTCCTAAGCCACCGGCCCCATACTCCATTGGGAATAATTTGAAATTCAAATTATTCCCTCCCGTTCCCCCTTAGGAAAATTCTGAAATTAATTTCATATTCCTCCCAAAACCTCTCTCCATCCACCAAACCGTCCCCCTCTCTCTCCTTGGCCGCCCATCCCACTTGTCTCTTTCCCCTTGGAAACCCTACATTTCTTATGTTTTTGGAAACCAAAAGTAGAAGACAAGATCCTCCCTCCTCCTCATTGGTGTATGGCTGATCCTGAGATCGACCACGGCTTTGCCTACAACGCACAAGAAGAAATCGAAATCCTCCGTTCTCCTTTCTACAAACCGGATTGGGAGTACGACGAATCGGTGGAAAGCTACGTCAACCGCATCATTTATTGTCTCACCGAGACGATCGAGATTCAACAACCCAGCGTACCTTGGCTTCTTGTAGGACGACCACCAAGCCACTCATCGCCGGCTACCTTTCCAACAACGAAGATCCTAGGCTCCCTCTTCCTAGTGGTGATTTCAAGTCTAGTGTGGAGTATCATCATCTGCTAAACCCTAGAGCAGTTGAGTGAGAAACCCCTCAATGTGAACCTCTCATTATTAAATTACGGATTTATGTTATAAGCTATTAACATTACTCTTGCCTTTGTATTTGATTAAGAATGTCTTGGTTAATCTACATGTACTTCTTTGCCTAAGCAAGTGGAAAACTATGAATCCCTAAAATCTTTCTTTGTTTTGAAGCACATTTTATATGGGTAAACTTTTAACAATTTCTCTTATTAATCTCTCTCTAACTCCTGGTAGTTTCACATCACTTATCTCTCCAACCAACCTAAATTTTTCATGGTTCCCTCTTTATTATTTTTTCAAGACATTTTCTACTTATCCTGCATTGCTTTTGTAACGTATGAACAGGTTTTTGAAATACCATATGCTCATATAAAGCTAAGGCCAAATGGACAAAGATAATTGCATAGAGAACAAGCGACATTAAGAAAGAAGTACTGCATAAAGAAGAGTACTTATATGTTAATAGGGTCTTAAAACTTCCACCACCAAAATAGCACTCAACCGTAATAAATGAAAAATGAGAAATCATAACAAGAAAGCAGTATTAGTAACTCTTAGTCTTCATTGCAATATCAGGAAAGCAATATTAGCATTAGATCCTACAGAGTAAGGAAATGAGAAAAGAAAAAGAAAAGAAAAAAAAAGAGGATTCACGACCAAAATGTTTTAAGTAGTACAATCTAGCCCTAATATCAAAACAAAAAGGACAAACAGTGGCTCCACCTTGGGTCTTCAAGAGCTATGTATGCTTCAATGCTCAGTTTTGTAAAGAATAGCAAATGAAAAGAGAACCACTGGCTTGGAGCTAAAGACTTTAATGGATATAAGATTGAATGAAGTTTGGAAACTATTAATGAAGTCTGAACTTAAAAAAAAAAACTATTCGAAAAATTCCATAACAAATGAGTGAGAAGTGTAAATTGAGCTAACTGCTAGCAAATATTCTTATTTAGGAATCTTCTCTAATTCAAATCCCAGCAATAGTAGACGCAAGTAAATAGAACGAAAATAAAATAAAAAAATCAACTAAGAAATCTGGAAGCCAACTCGAAGTCTCCACAACAATATCAGGATAGCTATATTAGAATTACAACCTAGAAAAAGGAGTGAAAAAACTGAACACAAGATTCACCATATAAATTCTTAACTATGCTGCTCGGTTTTTTTCTGTAAAACAATCCACCAGACTAATTCATACATAACTGCTTACCTTGCAACTTAGTCCATTCTGACATTACATAAGAAAATGAATTTTCATGGTCCTTAGTAGGCACAGTAAGCAGTAAATTAATGAACTGGCTGACATCTGGAGAGCTGAAATGGACCTTGAAAATAAAAATAAAATAAAATAACAAATATCAGTCAAGAAACATATAAAAAAACAAAAAAGGTATTGACAGAAGAAGACACAAGGCCCAAATGGAAGTATTTCAAATTTACTTCCTGAAACATTATAGCTTTCTAGTTCACATTGAGATCACATGAAAATGACACAAGCTAAGAACCGTTGCAAGAAGAGAAAATTATCAAGGTTAAGCTGCATTTTGTTAGACATTTAAGTGTGAGAAAAGTTTAAGGAAAAGGAAAGAACAACAACGAGATCTATCCCCCAGAGTTTTTTTGTTGCCCTGTGAGATGATCCACTAGGAAAGGCATGCATTGGTTAGCAGCCTGCACAAGCTAAGTCAGCAAAAACAGTGATAAAGAGAATCTTGGGATTGTGTAGGAAGAAATAGGTGTTGGACTGTTGGGAGAGTCATAGGTGCTCAACAAAACTTCGCTACCCAAATCCTTACTTTAATCACGATATTTTTGGGGGAAATTTTATGGTTTTTTTTAAACGCAGTAAAAGTTTCGTTTCCATCATTTTCAAACAGAAAAGGGAAATGAAAATATAACATCCTTTGAATTAGCAAATTCGTTATATGAAAGCTCAATTAGATGTAACAAAACATAAATCCATGCCTACAAAGATGAAAGCTAAACACAAGGAGAACAAAATCTAAAAAGATGAAACTTGAAAACATCCCAGGCCGAGCCACCAAATTCATAAGGTGATACAACAAAATAAAAATATGCAATGACTGGGGTAACATTTTGTGAAAACACAAGCAAAACTCCAAATATGGGAAAGAAATTTTCCCCAACAAAGTCGCCAAATTGCTCAAGGGAAAGGTGTTTTTTTTTTTGTGAAGCATGGGATGAGACATGAAATTGGGAGGATTGCTGACTTAGGATGATATCAATGAATCAAAATGGAGGATATATCTAGGATTAATATTGATGGGGGCATCGATAGGAGATTCCGACGCATTTATCAGAGACGACACCGGAGATCGACGGCCATGATGAAGGGCCTTTACTACTGATGACTTGTTGTATTTGCATTTCATATATTACTTGCTTATTTTCAGTTTTCCCATTTTACACTTGTGGGTATTAGTTTTCTCTTGTAGCCCAAGGGGCATTTTAGACTTTTGTACTTGCTTTCATTTGGAGCCTCTTTATATGGCTATTGTTTCTTATATGAGGTAATGAATTATTGAATAAAATTTCTACTTTGATCTCTTTGTGAGTTCTCCGTTTCCCTAGTTCTCTTTGTGAGTTCCGACATTGTTACAATCTCCCTTTGAGATCTTGAAGAAGAGGTGCACGAGGTTAGGAAATTCCAAGTTTTTCTCCACAGTTTTCATCCTGTTTCCAAGCCCTAGAATCCCCTCCCCACTTCTCTCTTGCCTCCGGCCCTGTAGTCCGGCTAGAAAATTGGTCGCTGGCCAATTGCCCCTCCCGCTACGAAGCCCCCCTGCCGATCCCCTCCCCCTCTTCCAGCAGCCACCCGTGGCCCCTAGCCCGCCGCCCAGCATCCACCTTGCCGCCGGCTTCCCATCTTGGACCCAAGCTTGTTTGAATTTCAAATCCTCAATTAAATCAATTTCCTAATTAGTCTTCATCTATTTAGGAGAGACATTTAAGGGGATTAATGCTCCTTTTGAAATTCAAATTCTATTCTCTCCTAATAAATCAATTTTGGGAGTTACTTAAGAATTAATCAAATCTGAAATTATAATTTCAGATTTGATTGGAATTATCTATTCAAACGTGGGCCCCACCTGTTAAATTCAAGCCTCTCTCTCCTTGCTCTATGGCCGACCACCCTTGACCATTAATTCTCTTTTCAATTACATTAATTGCTTCCCATTAAACCTCTAATCCCTCACTAACCGTTGGCAATTCCTTTGGAAACTAATTTGATTTTCAAATTAGCTTTCCCCCCACTTCTCCCTAAAATCCACTCTCATAAATCTGAAATTGCTTTGGTCTGAAGCTCTTCTCTCCTACCCGAGCTCCTCCTTGGCATTGACTTGATTTCTCCCACCCAAGCCATTCCTCCAACTACAGAAATCTGACATTATTTCATAGTTGGTGACCTTTGCTTCTCCTCCCAGCCTCTCCACCCTTCCCGATCTCCTCCCCTCTTGGAATTCCTTGAGGTGATTGCTCGTCTTCAAATCCATGGTTTATGGCGGATCCCGCCGTTGATCACGGACTCTTCTACGACATCTACAGAGTTATCCATGTCTTAAGATCTCCTTTCTTGGACGTGGGGTTTGGCTTCGACAATACCGTCGAAGAGTACTTGGATCGGATTTTACCAACACTAGTGGACTCCATCGACGACCAATTCTCCGACTACACGTGGATCATCGAAGGTCATTCCACTGTGCCACCTCCACCTCCGAGTTCCTTCTCCTCGGCGACGCTCATTGGATCCTCCCTCCTCGTGGCAACCTCACTTCTAGCTTGGACGATCTTCCGCCGCTCAACCTAGTTTCGTAGGAAAGAGAGAACAGACCTCAAAGTGAACAACTCTTTATTAATCATTGGATTCAAATCACTAGCTTTTAACTTTACGTTTCCCTTTGTATTGGCTTAAAGTGTTTGGTTAATTTTCCTTGTAATTCCTTTGCCTAAGCAAGTGGAACACGTCGAATTCTTGTAGCCGATTTTAATTTGAAGCATGATTATATAAACGGTTAAGCTATTATTCAATTTCCTTTTTATCTTGTGTAACTCAACTCATTCATCACATCAAATATAATCTACAAACTCATGAAACCAATCTATCAAACATATAAATCCATGGATTATCCCATCATTTGAATCAGTTCCGGGAGTTGAGGTTTACCAAAATAACCTTGGTGTAATTAGTGTAAGAAACTGAATCATTACAAGGAAACTTGTTGACAAACCAACAAATTGGAAACAAAAGCCACGGTTCGATACAGACAGCAAAGCACATGTAGCTTCCTCTGAGAGTGTTCATATTCTTAAGCCTAGCCCATTTAGCAAAGAGCATATGGATTTGCTGCAAAAACTGTTTAGTTAAGTTGATAGTGGTGGCATTACTAGTATAAGATTGTTTGCATAAACCAAGGTTGTGAAAATCTGACCAGACATTGAAACGAAAGTAGAGTTTCAAGATTCAATGATTCGACCTCGGTTAAATCAGATGATGTAATAAATATAAAAAAAAATTTAAATAATATTTAAATAAAATAAAAACGGTAAAATAATCATGCAATAATATAAATTTTTTATCAAAAATAAAAAAAATAATCATACATAAATAATAATTTCTCTAATTTTAAATTTAAACATATTTAATTTTTAAATACGCACGTTTAAATATTCACATACTGCATTCACTACTAATAGAGGAGAAATAAAGTCGAGGATAGTCGACATTGGTGCTTTTGATCACATGACAAGAGATGTTGACCTTATCCAAAATTACAAGCCAAGTAATGCTCATTCATTCGTCCATATTACTTATGGTTCAAGTTCTCATATTACTGATAGTTCAAATTCTAAAGTTGCTGGAACAGGTTCCATTCAATTTACTAAAAAATTGTATCTCAACTCTATCCTCCATGTTCCAAACTTGAATTGTAATCTTTTGTACATTAGCAAATTGGCTCAACAACCTTCAATGTGTTACTAAATTTTATCCAAACTTGTATGTTTTTCAGGACATGAAATTGTGAAAGATGATTGGCAGTGCTGAACTGTGCTCCAGGCACTATCTCCTCCCATGTCACAGATCCTCAAACCAAGTTTCTCAAACAAGTTGCATCCAATCTTAGAGTCTGTTAGAATCTTTCAATTATGTGTCCAATTCCAATGTCAATAAACATAGTGATATAATATTGTTACAATATCAACTTGGCCATCCTGGCTTTATATATCTTATAAAATTGTTTTCCAAATTATTTATCAATAAAAGTCTAGCATCTTTTAATTGTGAAACTTGTCATATGGAGAAATAAACTCCAACATTATATCATCAAATTTGATACAAACTTTCAACTGCCTTTTCTTTGATCCATAGTGATGTGGGGCCCCCCTCAATGAAAAAAAGAGTTACTGACACTCAATGGTATGTCTTATTTGTTTATGATCATATAAGAGTAACTTGGGTTTTCCTTATGAAAGAAAAGTTAGAAGTCGAGCAAATTTTTCAAACCTTTAATCTTATGGTTCAAAATCAATTCAACTCTAAAATTCAGTTGCTCAAGTCACAGACAATGCTAAAGAATACTTCACTAGTAGTCTCAATACCTATCTTTAGAACCATTAGATTATCCACATAAGTTCTTGTGTTACATCCCTCAACAAAATGGAATGGTTGAACGCAAGAATAAACATTTCTTGGAGGTTGTTCGGTGTCTTATGTTTTCCTTTAATGTTCCAAATTATTTCTGGGGGAAAGTCATTCTCACAGCTACTTATTTGATCAATTGTATGTCATCTAGAGTCCTTAATTTTGAATCTCCACATCATCTTTTTTTTGAAATTTTTTTCTTACATCACTGCAACATCATCTGATTTACCACTCAAGGAATTTGGTTGCACGACATTTGTTTATGTATGTCCTCAACACCATGGCAAATTTGATCCTAGAGTCAATTAGTGTAATTTTCTAGAATACTCTATAAGTCAAAAAGGGTACAAATATTATTATCCAACCAACAAAAATTTTTACACCACCAAGGATGTCTATTTCTTTGAACATTTATCCTTCTATCTTAAATCTCATGTTCAAGGGGAGAGCATGAATGAAAATTAAATTTGTGAGTTCCTTCTTGAGTATGTGTCCTTTGTCCACTCAGAGCCATCGAGTTCTTCTCAACTTGTGATTGTGCCAAAAGACAATACACAAGACTTGTCCACACCCATGCATGTTCAGTCATCAGTCCAGCCCACAAGTATTTCTTTTCCCATACCTGCTCAATTTGTGGCTCCACAACTTGTTAATGAGAATTTTCAAGTCTACATCAGGAGGAAAAGACGGGATCTAGAGCACATATCACAACCAGCATGTGGATAAGATATTGACTCAATTTCAATTTCACCTTAAGAAAATATAGGTACGAATAAGGCTAGAGATGTGCCAATTCCCAACATCGATGACTCTACCCTGCTGATTGCATTGAGGAAGGGTGTTAGGCGATGTACAGGTCATCCAATTGAAAATTATGTTACTTATGAACCGCTATACCATCTTACAGAGCATTTGTTGCTTCTCTTCATGATATTGAGGTTCCTAACACAACACAAGAGACATTACAAAATTCAGAGTGGAAGAAAGCAACATAAGATGAGATTGATGCACTTGAAAAGAGTGAAACATGGACTATTATTGATTTGCCAGCTGGAAATATGCTTGTGGGGTGTAAGATAATTTTCACTATAAAGTACAAAGTAGATCGATTGGTTGAGAGATTCAAGGCTTGATTGGTAGCTAGAGGATTTACACTCATATGGGATAGACTATCAAGAAACTTTTGCTCCTGTCGCAAACATTAACACTATTAGAATTCTTCTCTCATTGGTTGTCAACCTAGATTAGTACTTGCAACAACTGGACATAAAAAATGTATTTCTAAATAGTGACCTTGAAGAGGAAGTCTACATGAAAACCCCACCTGAGTTTGAAAAAAGTATGACACAGAATCAGTTTTGAAAACTCAAAAAGTCCTTGTACCGCCTTAAACAATCCCCCCAAGCTTGGTTTGACATATTCACAAATGTTGTTTTGAAGCTAGGTTACATACAGGATCAAGCAGATCATACTCTATTTGTCAAGAAATCTCACGCGTGGAAAATTGTTATATTGATAGTTCATGTCGATGATATTATTCTATCTAGGAATGATGTGGAGGAATTACATAATTTGAAGAGGTCTTTGTCAGAAAATTTTGAAGTTAAAGATCTTGGAAATTGTAAATATTCCCTTGGAAAGAAGTAGCTAAATCAAGAAAGGGCATTAATTGTTTCTCAAAGGAAATATATTCTAGATCTTCTAGAGAAGACAACTATATTTAGATGCAAACATGTTGATACTCCAATAGACAGTCGGAAAAAACTTGACAAAGAGAAAGAAAGTACATCTGTAGATAGTGGGAGATATCAAAGATTTGTTGGATGTCTGATATATCTTTCACACACTCGGCCAAATCTTGGTTTTACAGTGAGTGTTGTAAGTCAATTCATGCACAATCCTACAAAGGAACACATGGAAGCAATCAACAGGATTCTTAAATACTTGAATATGACACTAAGGAAAGGCCTATTTTTTAGAATGGCAGAGAATCATGACATTGATGTGTATTTAGATGCAAATTAGGCAAAGAAACATCATTGACAGAAGATCAACTTCTAGGTATTGTTCTTTTGTCTGAGATAATCTTGTTACCTAAAGGAGTAAGAAGCAATCAGTGGTAGCCAGAAGTAGTGCAGAAGCTGAGTGCAAAGGACTAGCACAAGGAATTTGGATTAAAAAAAAAACAATCTTAGTGAACTAGGACAAATGAGTTTATTTTTTATTCTAATGATGTGTGATAATCAGCCAGCTATCAACATTTCTAAGAATCCCATGCATCATGACAGGACTAAGCACAGTGAAATTAACATACACTTCATCACAGAAAAGATGAGTAGTGAGACTATTAAATTGAAATACCTCCCTACCAAGTAACAAACTGCAGCCATCCTCACCAAAGCTCTACCTATACCAGATTTTGAAGACTTAATTTACAAGTTTGGATTATATGATATATATTCTCCAGCTTGAAAGGAAGTGTTGAATATTTGAAAATTGAAGTTAGGGAAAGTATTTTAAGAATAAAATGAGAGATCTATTGTGATCTCCTATAATTTTATTTCCTAATTTTTTAGAAAAAAATAATCTCCTATGATTTTGTTTCCTAATTTTTTTTGAAATAAACTAATTAATTATTTCTTTTATTAGACACTTTTTAGTGTGTGTGTACCATTTTTTTAATAAGAATAATGAATTAAAATTTTCAAGGATTGTTACCAAACTATGTGGAATTATCTGCTTGTTTCTTACTCTACATAAACTTCATGGGTAAATCTTGCACGTCTAATATTTTACATGCTGCCTTTGTCATTGACTTAGTTTATCGCTAGAAAAGGTTCAAATTGAAGGGAAGCTCTTTATTTTTTTCCGGATCTTAATTTTCTAGGGACGAAATTAAAAAAATGTGTTACACTAGTTAATAGTGTCCTCATTATGATGCGGGCAAAAAATCCAGGGGATGGGGCACCCGAGGACCTCCGCCCACAGAAACGACGGGAACACGACTACAAGCTCGTCAAATGAGACGAACAAACTCTTACATTCAAATAAAACTAAGACTTAGAAATTTAAGAACAAAATTACAACAACAAATTGAAATTAAACGACTTTCAAACTCAAATCGAAATTAAAGACACCCTAAACTTGCTTCACTTAGAGAAGAATGATACAGATGGAGTGGCACTTGCGGAGAGACGAAAGAGGTTAGAAGCCAAGACGAATGTTGGAAAGAGCTCGCAAGATTTCCGGAGGGGATGAGAAAGAAGGTTGACAAAGCTCGCAAGCTTTTCCAAGCAAACCCGCAGGTTATAGCTTTTCCAAAAATAACATATCATTCACCACTTAAAACAATACATAACCCCTCATATTTATGGGTATGAAAGGGGAATACCAAAAGACAAAACATTGAATCCACATAGGAATTCCAAACATTACAAGCCATAAAAAACCTATTGCTTTTCACGGAAAAACAGCCCAGCTGAGGAAACCGAAGGAGCAACCACGGGAACCAAAGAGGCCGCACGGAACCAAGGCGCCAAAGCCACTAGAAAACCCCTAGGCACGGAAAACCAGCAGCCGGTCGGAAATCCAAGGAGCCATGGCACGGAAAACAGCTGCCCACCGTGGAAGTCAAGGAGCCTCGGCATGGGAAAATAAAGCAACTTTTTTGGGATTCCAAAAGCCCTTTTGGAAAACCAAGAGACTAACTTAAATGAAGACATTAAAAACTATAATAAAAGTACATTAATTAAAAGATAACTACGAACTAAAATGTTAGCTAATAATGAGCTAACCCTTAGTTCAATAAGTGAACTAAAGACCTGCTCATAAATGAGCTAAAATTTCAGCTCAATTTGATTGAGCTTGTAAACTCAAGGGAAGCAAAAATTGATTTATTTGGACATGAGTTGACTCCCCCTTTGCCTACATCACATTAAACAAAAACCTGTACATAATCTTCATTAATAAGTTAAAATATCCTTAATATGATCCCTACAACAATAATATTAGTTACATCTTGGTAAATCTGATCGATTATTGACAGTTTTCATTACCATTTTCTAAATCACAATCATTGTATTTCATTCACTAATTTTTTCTTAGATGCCAAACAGTTTTAAGAGGATAAGAGAGATTTCATTTATTAGCTATCAGACAAATTAATGGATTAACATTAAAGGTATTAATAGACTGGAGGATTCCTAGATTAAATAAATCAAGGTTTGTTCAGTCCTGCTAGCAACCAAACAAGCCCAAAACTACAAACTTGCATGTGAGACCACTTCATTTCATCAGCAATTTTTTCTCAAGCTAAACTATATAAGCACTTCAGAAAAAAGAATAGTTATTCAAACGCTTTATTTATTAAAGGAGTTCATTAGCCATACACAAGCATAAATGTTGGCACCCTCAAGAAATAAATTAAAGAATCAATTATTAACGAAGGAAAACAGTTAAAAAGAAATTGATAATTGACACTGTTCAAAACTTAACTTTTAAAAAGCACTAAAAGAAAATAAAATATGAATTAGAAAGTAAAAAAATTAACTGAACAGTGTTGGAATGAGAATAAACAACCCAAAAAGAGAAAGGGATCATTGAAAAGATACTTGCCAGTCTAGCCAGAACAACTATAAGAGAACATTTTAGCCCTGCTATTTCACTAGATTGCATGCGTCTCACCACAGCAGCAACAAGCTCACGTATGTGGAAGGCCATTTCTGATGGAAAATGAAATATAAGCTGCAACACATAGTTACCCACAAAAAGTGACCCAGAACTTTCCAGATTAGGGTCCAGCAGCCTGCAGAAAATAAACTTGTTCACAAAAGTAAAATAATAAAAATAACATCCAAATGCAGCAAAAAACCAGAGAATTATATTCAACATACAATTAACATCTGAACAATTTTAATTTCCCAATTGTAATGATAAGTACAAATCAGAGGAAAGCAGTGGTTTTAAACTAAAATATATAATTCAATGGGGAAGATGCCAAGCAATCTCAACAACTCTATCAAAAGAATAATTTAGGCATTATTATTTAGTAGCGGACCAGGCAATCAGATTTGCATGTTAACTTCCACAAAACCAAGTAATCAAATCATAGATAAACATTTTTGCTTCTTACTACAGAAATAAAGATTAGGCATACTGAGTTACAAGTAGACAGTGCAATCAGATTTCATTATTGATGCATTCAAAAAATTATTATTTTACGTTTTTTTAAATGTTTTGGACTCTGTTTTTTTTTTTTATTTGTATTACCCTATGATGGAAAACAACCAATGATCATGCTTGGATTTGGTGATCTTCGGTAGGTTCAAGTCAACTTTGTGCTTAGCCAAACTCACTCAAATAAAGTTCAGCTCCACTAAAGTTTAATATAGTACCTAGCATCTACAATATAATTCAAGATAATGCTATTAAACATATCAAAACAGAAAATTCAAAATTTAGACACAAATCAACATCAGCTGGAGTCAAATTTTTTAGCTTTAGTTTTGCCTCAAACAACCTTTCACAATTGAGCGAACCAAACTCACATGAATATGGTTCGACTCAACTCAAAATGTAATTGTATATAGAATTTAATCAATATCAGTTCAGAAGTAAATCAAAATCGTTTTTGAGTTGACCTAAAATTGAAGAACTTTGAATTGAGCCTATCTGACTGGAATCAGTTTCAATTCCATGTGAGTTTAAGCAAGGACCAAAATCTTCTGAAGCTAAAATTGAATTCATATCAGCCCTAATCTAAGGTGATCAAAGTCACCAATTCATCAACATCACAAAGCTTTTACAGACTATTGCACGAGCTGGAGATGACCCATTAGTTTAGTTTTGGAACATTGATAGTCTAGTTCACAAGAATAATCCCATCAAGCCTCAGCAGTCCAAGAGCCTTCCCATCCCACATAACAAAAAATATGATTAGACAAGGCCGCGAAGCCATGCAGATGGTTACAGAAGTAAGCTAACCGATCAACATACAGAGGGTATAAATATGTTCTCTTTTTCCACCAAGAGAAGTCAACAATTATGCATTCTTCCTGTCAAAGGTATGTCAATCCTTGGTGTTCTGTTCTCTTCATGATCTGATGTGGACACACTCTCCTAGTTCCTTCTCAGGAGACTTTTCTCAGACTCTACAACCACTTCATAGTCCAAGAATGGCACTAGAATGTCTCAATAATGCTTTCCCTACAAAGATGAAGCCAGCATAGGAAGATTCACTGAACTCTTTTCAACAACCACCAAACTTCTCGACCTGTGATGGGCCAAATTCAACATCCAATGTCCCAACTAGTCCTCACTTCTCTCCGTAACTTCACACCCAAATAATTTATTTGGCTTGACATTTTCAATCCAAATCAAAATCAATTGGCATAGAATATTACAAGATTCAGAAGTATTTATGAAAAATGACAACTTTTAATTTGTACAGGCAACCAAAAAAAGTTAATCTAAAGTTAATGTTCGTTATATTCATTTTATTATTCAACGTTCCTTGCAACTCCCAAACTGTATCTCAATATTTCCATGGCATATTGGCTTCAAACAAGAACAGCATTACCACTATCAAATCTTAAGGGTTCAGGAAACATCAAGTTTAAATTTGCAGTTGTTCTTTGGGCATTTTAAAACCAAGTGCTTGCACTACGCAAATGCTAGTAAAGACTGCAGGAAATGAGGAGTTAAAAACATGGATACAACCGAAAATGCTGGAGTTCAAAGAAAAAGTTTCCAGACTCCATGAAAAAAAAAAACTTTCCATAGACTCTACCTTGAAGCTGCATCAAGAAGCCTTTTCATTGTAAAAGATGGATCACCATTCCAGGAAAGCAACTCATGCTTTCCAGCAGCAAGAAATGCTGCCAAACATTCTGTTGCATTCTGCGCACACAATCCAGATAGAGAAGCAAGCATTAACAAGCATGAAACATGCACTCTAAGTGGACTTTGTTTTAGGATCTTTGGATGTGGTTGAAGCTTAGAAAGCAACAAGATTAGCTGCACAAACAGAGTTCGGTAAAGACCTGCATTTCACCGTGATCATCACTTTCGAGCACTACTTGGATGGTAGAATTAAAACATCTATCAAAAACAGCCTTCACAACTTCAACTGGCGCGCTCTGAATAAAAAAAAAAATCTTATTGTTCACACAGGATGCAAATATATGCTGTAATTGACAGAAATACCAAATAAAAAAGAAATCTGATACTGGGACTTTAAACATACTTTCAATATCATTGTTAAAAGATCAAATGAACCTGCAAGCAATCCATCGGGCTGGTTTCTTGGCTGACAAAAGTACCCAAAAAAAGTTTATTCAAAGAGCAAGAGTTTGGAAAACAGCAGCTAGTGAAGATATCTTCTTCATGCATCTTAAAAAACGCACATTTTCTAATATAGAGGCAATGGATGGTAAGATCCGGGAGACCAGAGGCTGCATACATCCAGGAGCATCTTTGATAGCCTGAAAACTGGGAAGTTAATCTATGATGTTGAAGTCACTTACATGAAAGAATCAAATCAAACTAATCCAGTCAAAGAAGTTCCACAAACGCATGCAGCAATATGATTACTTCCAAAAGGCTAAGAAAACAGAATCCTTCAATAAATCCAATTAACTCATTGGCTGGGTGTAGTGCTCAGGCCCATTTATATAATCTTATTCTTCAAACTAATTTTTTTTTAAACTGGTTATCAATTAGAACAAGCACCTTCCAAGAAAAGTCCGAATCCTTAAATTATTGAAATGATGCAAGTAGCTGAAAGAAGAAGAAGAAGAAGAAGAAGAAATAGATTTAATCAACCATTCCACACGAATAAACAGCAGCTAAGTATGCAAATTGCCAAATTCCAGGACCTTATATTCTGAATGCCTCCAATAAAATTGAGACATGTTTGGAAAAATAAATAAAATTGAGATTTATAGAATTTCTCTAACGCTCTCCCAAGAAGCAAGGTTTTGGACATTTAGGCTTTGAACAAGAAAATGATAGGAAATACTTGAGTTTGCAAGTAATCCGATCGGATTTACTTGAGTTCGCAAGCAAACCTAATCAATAATTAGTAAAACAGCGAGAAAACGAAATAAACGTGGTGGAAGAACGAACAAACAATAGCAAAGCTTATAATAATCAAAGGGAAACAAGAACAAAGCAAATATACAAGAGATCCTCAATTCGAGAGGAGGATCATCTCTCCCAAATCTCTAGACAATCCTCCAAGAAACCCTAATTCCAATCAATCAAAACATAATCCTCCATAATTCCCTCATGCACTTTAATACCGAAACCTTCCTAATCCAAATTCCCTCCTAAACGCCTAGCCTCTCCCCCTCTATTCAATTTTGAAAATCACATAGATGGGCGGGCCCCATCTATTTGGTGGAACCAGAGAGGGGGGCAGCTTTGTTCCGCCTCATGTAGTGGAATTGAGCCAACCCATTAGCCGGTTGGGCCGGCTCTATGTGAACCGGCGTAACAATACCGCCCTCCCAAAGAATCACCTTGTCCTCAAGGTGAAAATCTGGGAATTGCTATTTTGTCCTCTCGTATAGCTCCCACGTGGCCTCGTAGTCAGGTAGGTTCTTTCACTGGATCAACACTTCCTTAGTTCTGTCTTCTTTTTGGCGAACTCCCATCAGCTCTAAGGGTTTCAGAAACACCTCTAAATCCTCAGTGAGTATCGCAGGTAGCTCGGGGTTGGCAATGTAGTCATCAATGACCTTCCTGAATTGCGAGACATGAAAAACCAGGTGTATCATCGCCGATGGTGGTAATTTCAGTCGATATGCCACTGCCCCAATCTTCTCCAGCACTTCATAAGGCCCATAGTACTTAGGAGCCAGCTTTTCATTCCTCCTGTTAGCGACTATCTTCTGCTTATATGGTTGGAGCTTCAAAAACACCTTCTCCCCCACTTCAAATTGGATGTCCTTCCTATGCCCATCCGCTTGTTTCTTCATAATTTGCTGAGCTCTAAGTAAATACCTCTTCAACTCCTTTAGCACTCGATCCATCTCCTCCAAGTATTCCTCTACTAAAGACACGGGAGTACTCTGCTCCCGTACAACACCTTGAACGGGATCATCTGTGAAGCAGAATGAAAAGATGTGTTGTACAGTACTCCGCCCATGATATCCATTTAGCCCAAAGCTTGGGTGTCTCTGACACAAAGCATCTCAGGTACAGCTCCAAGCTCCTGTTGACTACCTCCGTTTGGCCATCCGTATGTGGGTGGTAAGTTGTACTCCTCTTCAGAACTGTCCCCTGCTGTCTGAACAACTCTCTCCAAAAATGGCTGAGGAATACCTTATCTCTATCTGATATGATCGCCTCGGGTACTCTATGTAACCTGACCACCTCCCTGATGAAGGCTGAGGCCACTATCATTGTTGTGTAGGGGTGTCGGGGGGGAATCAAATGTGCATACTTGCTCAACCTGTCCACCACCACCAAGATCACCGTGAACCCCTCTGAACGGGGCAACCCATCTATAAAGTCTATATATATCTCATCCCATACCCGTCATGATAACGCCAACGGCTGTAGTAGTCCCCCTAGTGACATAGCCAGATATTTGTTCCTCTAACAGATCTCACACCTCGCCACCATCTCCTCTACATCTCTATGAATTCCCTTCTAGTAAAGCTCAGCCGCCAGTCTCCTGTAGGTCTTTTGCACTCCTGAATAGCCCCCAACCGCGCTTCCATGAAATTCCTGAAGTAAATTTGGGATGTGGATCGAGGTACGGGGCATCACAAATCTCCCATGATACAGTAGTCTGTCTCCCTCCAATGAGCTTCCTCTTCCAATAAATATGCCCTGATCCTTCCCAAATCTTCATTCTCCACAATGAAGATCTGAGTGAAATCTGGCAAAGCTAGGACCGACATCATAGTCATCACCTTTTTCAAGCTCTCAAATGCTGATGTGGCCGTCTCCCCCTATAGGAACCCTTCTCCAACTGCTCAGTGAGTGGCCATGCTATGGAGCTGTAGCCCTTAACGAACCTCCATTATTAACCTGTTAGTCCAAGAAATCCCCTCAGCTCCTTCAGATTTTTAGGCATTTGCCACTTTAACATTGCCTCAATTTTGGACTGATCTGCTACCACCTCTTGTTTTGATACCACATGGCCCAAGTACTCTACAACATTTCTTTAAATTAGCCCTCAGCTGGTGCTCCTGCAGTACCTCTAACACACTTTTCAAATGCTCCCAGTGCTCCTCCTTTGTCCTGCTATAGATCAGGATGTCGTCAAAGAATGCCAATACAAATCGTCTGAGATAAGGTTTGAAAACCTTATTCATAAGGGCCTGAAACATAGCGGGAGCATTGGTGAGGCCAAATGGCATCACCAGGAACTCATAATGTCCTTCATGAGTTCTAAAAGCTGTCTTGGGTACATCCTCCTTCATCCGGATCTGATGGTAACCTGATTTCAAGTTATCTTGCTGAAGATCATGGTTCCACTCAATTCATCTAACAGTTTGTTAATGACTGGTATAGGAAACTGGTCAGGTACAGTTTCCTTGTTGAGTGATTTGTAGTCCACACAAAAACGTCAGTTGTCATCCTTCTTTTTTACCAACAGAACGAGGCTAGAGAAAGGGCTGATGCTGGGTCTGATGATCTCTGCCTCCAGCATCTCTCTGATCAACCTTTCAATTTCATCCTTCTGGAACTGAGGGGAACGATAAAGTTGTACACTGATGGGTGACACTCCATCCTTCAACACGATGGCATGCTCCTGCTCTCTCTGCGGTGGCAATCCTTGAGCTGGCTGAGAAACCTCTTGGAACTGCTGAATCAACGACTAAATGGAGAGGGGTGTCTCCTCCCTCCTCCAATCTCGCTCCCTCCAAACTGTGCAGTTCCACCAAATACCCTCCGCCCGCCAACTAAATGTCCCTCACCATCGTTTTAAGATAAACCAAGGATGGAGAGCCCTGCATCTCCCTTCATCACCACCTTCCTTCCATCCACCATCAACTCCATCGTGAGTGCTCCCTAATTCACTTTGGTGTCTCCCAAACTTTGCTGTCATTTCATCCTCAGGATGACGTTAGTACTCCCAAGCTCTAGCGAAAGGAAATCTTCCCTCACATGTATCCCCTGGATCGTCAGTCGCACTCCTCTGCAAATCCCCTGACCTTTCTCCACCTTCCCCGTACCCATCATCACCTCGTAACAGCCGATATCCACCAATCTCACTCCTAGTTGGTTGACGACCTGGGTGAAAATAAAATTGTGAGTAGCCCCAATATCAATCAACACCACCACTTCCATGTCCTCTATCTCTCCCTTCACCTTCATGGTGTGATTCAAAGTGAACTCTACCACTAAGTTCAGGGAAACCTTAACTAGATCCAAGTGTAGCTTCTCATCCATCTCCTCCTCCATCTCCTCCTCACCTCCCTCAGTTTCCTTGTCATCAAAGACGGTGAAAACCTGAAGAGTTCGGTCCTTGCACCGATGCTCTGGCATGTACTTTTCATCGCACCTGAAGCACAACCCCTTAGCCCTCTTCTCCTGCATCTCTTTCTCCGTCAGCCGCTTGAAATTTCCCCGCTCCCTCCTCCTGTCTTCTCCTTGGTGGCCTTTCGGCTCCCTCCTGTTGCAGGACCTTTAGGTGCTAGATGAGTGGTCTTCATCCTGTAAGTGCCCCCGGTGCTGCTACTCCTAGCTCCCCTCTCCAAATTCTTCTGATTTTCCACCAGTTGGACCAACTTCATGGCCTCCCACAAATCACAGGGCATCAAAACCTTCACTGCTGCTCGGATCTCCGCCTTCAGCCCTTTCATGAAATTTTCCTCTAATACTGTATATGAGAGTCGCTCCACCCTGCTAGCTAGGTGCTCAAACTGCTCCCGGTAATCTGCTATTGATCCCTCCTGTGTCAGAGCAAAGAACTGCTCATAGAAGTCTCCTCCCCGATCGGTTTGTAAATGCTCTATTATGCAGTCTTTGAATTCCCTCCAGCTCCTGATCGGCCTCCCCATTGAACCCACGATAAGACTTTTCCTTCCAAGAACAATCCGGCTGATATCAGCTTCTCCTCCTCCATCAACCCATTAACGGCAAAGTACCGCTCTACCTTGTAAATCCACCCATACACGTCTTCTCCTTCAAAAATGGACATCTTTAACTTCCTCACCTTCTAGTCGCCACCATTTCCCCTGATCCTTCAATAGTTTCCCCTCTCCCAAGTGTTAGGTGCGCCCCATGTTTCCCAGTCTTCCCTTGCTCTGTCATAGCCCCAACCCCCTTTGAAATCCCCCATTCTTTCTTCAAAATCAGCACCTCGGCGGCCGTAGTATCCCTCCTGGCGTTCCCCATACCCACCTCCCCTTTCTTCCCTCTCGACTGACTCCAGATGGGGTATTCTTCCTTCTCCTTCCATGATTTCCACCCATCTTCCTCCCTACGAATTTCAGAATTCGTACTTTTTTCTATCCATTCTTTTCGCCACCGAAGCCGCCGTTTGGTTTTGAATTTCTAACATCTTTTTCATCATGTCCCATAGATCGACAACTTGCCCTTCCATGGAGGAAATCCTTTCCTCTACCGTCATTTTGATTTGATTCATCTCACCTTCAAGCCTTTCCTCCAGAGCATCCACCTTTTTGGCAGCCATCACAATCTAAAGTTTGTAAAAACAAAAAAATCTGGATTTGGAACTCCAAAAACAACAATCTCCCTTCCTTCCAGGCAAAAAATCGCCGCTGAAATTAGCCGAAAACAGCCCTCCACCGGTCTCACGACTTGCTCTGATACCAATTTGATAGAAAATACTTAAGTTCACATGTAATTTGATCGGATTTACTTGAGTTCGCAAGCAAACCTAATCAATAATTAGTAAAACAGCGAGAAAATGAAAGAAACGTGGTGGAAGAACAAACAAACAATAACAAAGCTTATAATAATCAAAGGGAAACAAGAACAAAGAAAAGATACAAGAGATTCTCAATTCGAGAGGAGGATCGTCTCTCCCAAATCTCTAGACAATATTGTCTAGAGCTCAAGCCTCCAAGAAACCCTAATTCCAATCAATCAAAACATAATCCTCCATAATTCCCTCGTGCACTTTAATACACAAACCTTCCTAATCCAAATTCCCTCCTAAATTCCTAGCCTCTTGCCCTCTATTCAATTTTGAAAATCACAAGATGGGCGGGCCCCATATGTTTGGCAGAACTAGAGAGGGGGGCGGCTTTGTTCCGCCTCCTGTGTGGAATTGAGCCGGCCCATTGGCCGACTGGGCCGGCTCTACGTGAACCGGCATAACAGAAAACATATGTTATTTTATATTGCTTGTAGCAAATTTTCAATAGATTTAAACAGTCTTCTTTCCCTTCAATAAACTTCTTTAAGTGCAGCTCTTTCAGGGGAATTTATAAAAAATGGTTGGTCATACCAGGCTGAAACAATAAGACAAGTGTACTAGTGAAACAAAACAATTATTTTCAAGGTATGAGGTTAGTAGAGTCACTATCATGACTCTTTATCGCCCATTTAATTTGTCATTGTTACTTCCAATATCTTATTACATTATGCATCTAAGGTAAATAATGCATCTTTTTTGAACTATTAACAAGTGCTTCTTACTAAATATTATCAGTAAATGTCAGTTTTCTTTGACCATGCATTACTGAGTTTTGCGACAACCTTACAGCACAAAAACCTAAGTGCCATTAACAATACATTAAATTGTAACTCTTCAGTTTCAGAAACAATAACAAAAGCTACTTCCAACCATTCAATTAATGCAATAGCAAATGTCTGAAACACAATACTTGATCCATAATTGTGTAATATCTTTTTCTACATGCATGAATTCATGCCAAGCATGCAAGATCTGTTTGAATTCAACATCACCATCTGGATAAAGTACCTCCAAGACTTCCAAGGCCTCGATGCTAATGAATGGATCTGAAATGTGATGTACCCAGACATCAAGAATGACGGGAGAAATAACAGGCTCCATGGACCTTGATAGTTCATGGCCTACAATCATTGAAGTCATTGGAAGTAATTAACAAGGTAAGCATGGTTTGTGATTACTGATAATTCAACCCAAACTCCAAAAAAGGAAAAAAAAAAAAAGAGAGAAGTTGGCGAATATTAAGAACAGAAAAGCAAACTAACCTAATACATACCTGCCTTAATAGCTGCTTGAAGTGTTTCAAGCACAAGATGCAGTGTTTCATCAGATGCCTGTGCACATACATTACAGGGATAATGACATATAAGCATGCACAGGAAGAAAAGCAAAAGAAATTTTCTAAGACATTCTGATATGCCACCAGCCTAGGAGGGGCCGGCTGGACCAGTCCAAGTTTATACGAGGCGGGCCCACTTGGGCAGCGGAAAACAGAGAGAAGGGGGGAGCGGGATCTCTAGGTGGGCCATGCTTGGCTTAATTCATCTTAGGAGGGAAAATTTGAATGTGGGGAGCTGTTTTAGGAAGTTTGTAATTGTCCTTTGTGGTTAATTAGAAGATTGAGGGGAAATTGTTTCTCATCCTGAATTTGAATGATAATTTGAGATCTAGGGTTCTGACTTTGGGCTCTTGGCGTTGCCGGAGATTTGGAGAGTCGTTCTTCCTCTCGGATTGAAGAACAATTGTATCTTTACTATTGTGCTTTTGCTTCTAGTGGAATACAAGTCTCTACTTGTGATTTTCTCTCAGATTTTCCTAAAGTTTGCTGTTTTACTGCTGTGGACAGCAGTTTTGCTGTTGTGTTCTTATCGGATTGGGTTAGGATTGCTTGCGAACTCAAGTATTACCTTAGGGTTACTTGCGAACTCAAGTATTTCCTATCACATTCATAAAGTTCTTGGTTCTGGTTCAATGGTGTAATGATAATGAGTTTAACATTGAATATTTGGGATAAAAATACCTGCTTGAGGAGATCAATAAGAGATGAAAGTATGCACATTATATGAGGCTGAACCAACTCAGATTTAGCATCCGGTAGGACCTGAGATAAAACTTGACAAGCACCAACTTTTACAGGTGGTGGGCTGTCAATAAAACAATGTTCAAGGGCAATGAACTTTTACATTAAAACATGCCTCAAGTGGATAAGTGTTTCTTACACATCTAAAGCTATTGCTTGAGCAGCAGCATATAGGAACTGCTCGCGAACAGTCCGACCAATCTGCATTTACTCTCAAGGAATATGGATATTCAGAAACGACAATCGAACTGAATTTTCCTAAGATAAAATTATGTACGAATTACGATTACTACCACTGAGGAAAACTTCGAAACTACTGAAAAAGCTCTTGCATGTAGGAATGGAAATTCATACACAGCTGCAGTTGAAAATTTTGGAAATTAGTAAATAGAAGAGAACATTAAGAATTAGTTGATGACTAAAGAGGGAAAACAAAGAAAACTTTCACCTGTTCTTATGTCTTCTGCAACCATTTCATCCAGAAGACGACTTAAATTAACTTTTGTTGCTCCTGAATCCTAAAATAAATACAGCATAAATTCACTTTGGTTATCCAAAACACATATCTATTGATGCGGCACAAAGTTATGCGTCTTTTCTATTGTTATTTTATCTATTTTCAATTGCTTCGTATTTTCTTATATTTTTCTTTTGTTTCTTCTATTTGGTGGCAAAGTCAAAAATAAGACCTACTGCTAAAGGGAAAGGTATATCAAATCAAATTACAGTTGTATACTGTTTCCTTTTTACTGTTCTCACATGTCATGTGCATGGAGTGGTATCAGAACCACTACTTCCTTAAACAATGACCAATGAGAGGAGGATTCAAGGACCTAAATTACAGTTGTATACTGCTTCCTTTTTACTGTTCTCATATGTTATGTGCATGGAGTGGTATCAGAACCACTACTTCCTTAAACAATGACCAATGAGAGAGGAGGATTGCAAGGACCTAAAGGTAGGTGGGAGTAGAATCACTAACAGCAAACAACAACTAGAAAGCTCGAATGAAGCCTCAAAGGCATCAAGACCTATATTCACAGTCACACAGGATCTTAACTGTGTTGGTTATCAAAGAGGATGACAAAGCCTTGTGTGAAGTCAGTAGGAGGCAGCTTCACCAATCCAAGGCAAGGGGGATGATGAGGTTGCAGGCATCTGAAACAAAGAAGTGCAAGCAATGACCAGTGACCGCAATAGCAGGACGACCAATCCAAAGGCAAAGGCACGTGATGGCAAACCCATGTAACAATGAAAGATATCAACCTCCGTTTGTGTTTGGAAGGCGTAGCCGAATCCAGGAACCAATCCAACTACAGGAGTATGAACATGGCATTCGTGGCATCAATGGGCAATGGGCATCGATACAACAAAGAAGATTGAATACGGCAGCATGTGAAAGAATCAAGAGGATCAAAATGACATCGTTCCAAGTTCCAAATCCCTTCAATAGTCATAGTCAACACCATCAACAACAATTTGGCTACTACCAATGAATCCTACGGTGCAATGAATATTCATCCAACAAAGAGGATCATAATCAATTGGCTAATGATGCCCAGAAGTATGGCAAAATTTTCCAACATTTCAAGATGTGAATGGATTTGCCCACATTGGATAAATAATTACATGTTGAAGATTTTCTTGATTAAATTTATAATGTCAACAACATTTTCAATCACTTGAAAAAATCAAGAAAATTATTCAATGAAGTTGGTGGCTTACAAATTGACCACTATAAAGACGAATGACAGAATTTTAACCTCCAAATTAATGTAATGTATATTTTATTCTTTCTTTTCTTTTCTCTATTTTTGTTTGTTTTATATTTTTCAATTTTTTTTCTTTTTTCTTTCCTCTCTTTGTTAGCAAGCTTATGCATGGGACCTAAAGCTTAAGGGGACAAGATGCCCAATTAAGTTAGAGTTGTATATAATTTTCTTTTTTCTTTACGAACATATTGTCACAAAAGCACACGACTATATATATGTATGCATAGTTGGTTGAAAAAAGAACCACCTGTGCTTCAATGAGTTGTTCTGAAATTGAAGCCATTGCAAAAAAGGATGCCTCTCTCAACTGTTGCAACAAGGTTTGTAAATAAAAAATAGATTTAGTGACAACCGAGTAGTTTCAAAGAGTAAAATAGCTGAGATGAAAAGCATTAAGTTAATAGCTAAGATGAGAAGCATTAATTTTAAATGAACTAAACAATAAACACCAAACTGCCTGCACTGATGATTAAAAAAATATTCTCGATCATTTGATCAAAAAGATATTACAAAAAAAGTGAGAATTAACACAGGAATGGAAGAACTTTTTTTTCTTGTAGAAAAGTTGTTCATATTGTCACATTCAACATTATAACCATCAGCTAAAGTTTACCACAAATCAAATCTACTGCATCTAATACAACGCAGGAAAGGATAGGCAGCCAAGTTTCACCTAACACAACTAAAAAGCCCATAATGCAAAACTAATGCCGCAGATTGACATTTCCTGTAAATATGGTCAAGAAGCTTTTTGGTGATGAAGAAGAACAATGCACCAAAGGTAAAACAACTGCCTGAGAAGAAGATCCAAAACTTAGAGCAACTATCCAAAATATTAATACCTATAGGTTTGGGTTGAAACTGGATTTGCATATCCACTAACAAATCCAAGGGTTGGCCTGGAAAATTATGTTCAAGTTGCAATAGTTTCTTAAGGAACTTGATTTTTAGCTTTCCATTTTAACAGTTACCTTTCCCTTAAACCCTATTTGCATGTCTAGCATGATACACAAATGCTTATATCTCTCTTTTTTAGCAAACTAAGGAAACATGAACGAAACAATTAAAGGAATTATATGTACAATTTGTGCAATCGGGTTATAAGTAATTGAACATATTATTAGTCTGTAGGAACAAACAAAATATATAGACTTTCTAAAAAGTTTGAAAATATTGTGTTTGTTCATGTCTTTCAACTTCATGGAAAGAATTATCTCCTTAGGCATTAGGAATTATTTCAGATAAGGAAGATCACTTTTTTAACTTGCTGTAGAGAAGGAGTTTGCACTGTCATAATCATCAGCTAAAGTTTATCCCATATCATTCTATTAAAGTTTATAGGATGTAAGAGAAGATAGCCAACAAAGATTTTCGTTAGTTATTAAAATAAACATTTAAAACATCACAATATAAAAAAGAATCAAAGACTTTTTTTTTTAAGAGAAGAAGAGAAAAAAAGAATTAAAAACATGACACAACTGAACAGTAGATTGGCTTTCTTGCCATTAAGCATGAGAATTTTCTGCAAAAGAAGAGGGCAAATAAACCTAACGTAAAACAAACTGATAAAAAGAATATCAACAACTTAAGAGCCACAATCCAAAATTTTAGAGCCCTAGGTGTTGCGATGCAAGAGATTTCCTTAAAGCCACCATTACCAACAACTCTAATTTTAATTCTTCCTCCAAACCAGGTCATGTGGCTTTCTTTGGAGATCGAGGCCTCCTCTTGCAACTTTTATCAAACAGCTTGTTCGATTCTTTGTTGATCAAATATTCAAGAGGATTCAACAACAAGTCTTGTTATATGACTTTTTGTTGGCCCCTACTTCATCATTTATTTAGTGACCCTCCTCTTGGGACTTTTTGTTGCGGTAATCTACAGTTTTGAGAGATATTATCTCTTTGTGCAACCAAGAGATTTACCTTTTTATGAATTTTTCCCTTCTTTTTTTGTTGCTCTTCTCTTCTATATTTCTCCATTGATTGAATAATTAATTTTAATCAAATTTGACAACCTGATTTCAACAAATGATAATTTCAAAGTGTGAGATTGTCTTATTGATCCTAATTTTATGGCCATTATTTCCAATAAAAGGCCATTAAATTTTCTAAGGAATTGGTTTCCATAATTTTTATTATTTTCATGCAAATTCTGGCATGCATCTCAAATTATATTTGCATTAGAAACCCTAAAATCTAAGACTTCCTGCATCACTAGGACTAAGTTTGGTTGAAAATTCTATGGTTATTATAGAAGGTCTAATCAGGCACAACCTAGAGACATTTGCATATTCATTAGCAAATCAAATAGGAGGCCTCCCTCTTTTATATCATCAGACAGCCTGATTCAACTTGAATTGGTTTCTTTATAAATTTGCAGCTTCCATTCTATAGTTCACTTTCTATTAACCACTACTTACCGATGTAGTAAGATTTACAAATGATATTCAATTAGATAAGTATGCGATTGCACCAAAATATAAAAGATGAATGAAATAATTACAGGAATTAAGTGAAATTTTTGTAGGAAAAGCTTCTAGTTAATTGAACAGTCTAGAATTCTGTACGAACAATTACAATATACACAGATTTTTCCTTAAGTTCCATAATCTTGTGTTTGCCCAAGTCAAACCATGGCAAATATTCATTTATAGGTAGTATGGCATTCAAAGATTTTAAATGCAAAAAAAAAGTCAGTAACTTTTCTTGAATATGAGGAAAAATTAGCAACCAAATAAGAATAAATTCCAAAGCTGTAATTTCAAAAACTTATAGAAAAGAATACTAACTGCATATTTATAGAAGCATGGTCTCTATAACGTGAAACCCATTAATAGTATTCAAACAATTAGAGAAGACTTAAGAACCCAAAACTAAACAGACCCTCAAAAGCATTGAGTAAATCTGCAGCTAGTTTGTGCATATTGAGAAAGGCTGGGACTTCTCCCCTTGGATCAGACGGAGCTAGTTATGGTGTTTGGACAACAAGGCTAGGACCTTCTCCCCCTGGATGAAACGGAGATATGCGTTTCAATTGCATCTAGGAAGCACAAACACTTACCAATACCGTAAGTGTTCATATCAGACGCAACAAATCTCCTAAAGACGATATTAGGTTCCAAAATGGGTCCCACATAGCCCAACACTGTCTGGGCACGGCTCAATAAGCTGTAAGGACACATGTATGAGGGACAAATGAGATATCAATAAATCAAAGAGGGGCAAATGAGACATTAATAAATCACAAAATACATAACTAACAACAAGCAACAATTTTTAGTATTTTAGTGTTATTAACAAATGACAATTGTCACAAGTTAAGAAGTATATCTTTTATTATTAATAATGTTTATTTTTCTCTTGTTATTGTTAAATCTCTTTAGTGAAGCATATGCATATGATATTATACTCCACTAGGTGATGCCTTAAGTAAAAATACTAAAAATTACATCTTTATATTACAACAACATTAAACCTCTATCCCACTACGAGCTACATTAATCTTTTTTCAACATTGTGTCCTATTAAGAGTCAAATTCTCATTTAAACATAATAAAAAAAGTTTATTTATAATACTTTCTAACCAAGCCTTTTTAGGTCTACCTCCACATTTCTTAACATAAATCAGATTTAATACATCCAATCTCCTAACCGGGCCATCAAAACTCAAAAGATTGAAGTTTTATGTGACCAAACCATCTAAGGCGACTCTCTCTAATCTTATCTGTCATTAGAGCTACTCCAACATTTTCACGTATATACTTGTTTCACATTCTATCTCTAAGTGTAAATAACACATCCACCTAAGCATCCTCGTCTCTGCAATACATAACTTAATTTTTTGATTATCTTTTAATGATCACCATTTTGTGCGATAAAGCATTGCAGGTCTCACCACTATCTTATAGAATTTACAAAAATAATTTATAATAACATTATGTCTATGGTGTGCAAGCTCCTACTTTTTACAGTTATATCGGGTCGGTGTGGTTGTATCGTATCCAAGCTTCATCAATTGCATTTTTTTCTCAAGAACCTAACAAATCACCAAATGAATCTTTATTTCTTACAGCAAAGCATAGAACAATACCACCAACTGAAGTCCTAAGAAAGCTCGTGAAATCTAAACTTGTGCAACTTACTAGAGACTACTCCCAAGTCGTCTACTTTAGATTGACTCTAAATCCCACATCAAGGCAATCTAATGAAGTTTATATTTAGTCAGAATAGCAAGTGATCCATTTATTGTTTAACAAATAACCAGTAAAGATAAATAATTAAGAGAAATAATAAGGGCAGACAAGTAACAAATCATTTCTTGGGTCCATCAACTAATTAAGCACTTGATGTCTGCAAACAAATTAATTTGAAGTAGTCATTGAAGAGTTTGCCATTCAATTGTTTTTGACAGCTAACATCTGCATCATACTAATTTTGCTATAATTACTTGGAAGCAGCCATTAAATAATCCATCCTTATTGAGATTAGTTTGATATCAAAAGTCGAAAAGAAATTTTAAGTCCTGATTCCATATGAACTTCTTTTAAGTTTCTCTAAGATAACAAGATCAAATCAAAGTACAACCATCTTTTGCTAATAACCTAAGGTGTGATGTTTACTCATTTTTTGAGGCAGGGAAAAAAAATAAGTTGACTGGTAGTTCACTACTGTAGATTCATTTATGTCTTCTATAAACCCTTAACCTATGTCCAAAGCATATACCACAATCGCCCTAAATAATAATTGGGGAGAAATATATTTTCTTTATTTAGCAGAATGCATTAAAAAATAATTAGACCATTCTGTATCATTTTCCGCATCTGTGTCTAGTTTCCTTATAATCAAACTTTAAAAAGACCATGATGGCATTGTTGATGAGGTTGTCAATCAAAATGTCCACCTCAGCCTTTAAAGTAAATGTACACAGGAAACAATCTAACATGAAACATGTGACTAAAAACAAGTAAAATGTTGCAGAAGTCTTTATTTACTTTCCACCAATCTGTCGAACCAGAAACTTTGGCAGTCTGCGACTCAATGAAACGTTTGTTAACAGCTTCAACAATGGAATCAATCATTTCTCCACCATAAGCATTAGCTATCTCCTCCAGAAGCAGAGAGCCTGAAACAATTTTACAACCACCGTCAAGAAATAAAGAAAAAGGATTCATGTAGCCGACCCCACATAGTGGAACAAAGGCTTGATTTTGTTGTTGTTGTCGTCGTCAAGAAATAAAGAAAAACCGATAAAGAGATGCAAACAAACAATAGCTATGAAAACAGCATAATTAACTCAAATAAGTTATAAACTGTAATCAACTGAAAATATTGTTACTTAATTTTGTTGAATTTTCCTTGGAGGAAGAAAAGCATCCATCATATAAAATTAAATAGGAAGACCTCATTATTTCAATCAGTCATAAGTATGACATTGAGGCACCAACCAAAATTATGTGAAAAATAAAGAAGGTTTATAATCAGCTATAGATAATAAACCTAATATTTTTAAATTCTCTTATTAGAAAGCAAAGCATTCATCATATGTACACCCCAAACACCAAGGAATGCCTAATTACTTCAATAGAACCAAGGAATTTAAAGTTTGAAATAAAACAATATCATCTAACAAATCAAAATTCATTTCATCCCGAATACGCATCAAATAATAGAAAATTTTGCATAAACTTGAAAATGAGGTGGGCTTTTGTGTGCATGAGAGAGAGAGAGATGGAATTGAACGAGCAATTCCCATGAAAAAACATTATTTATGATAGCAAAGGTGTCAAAATAAGTGTACAGGTTCAAGACCATTACTAAATTTGATAGTCAAAACCTACAATAAACCACTTAAAAAAGAAGTTAATGAACCTCACTGTAATAGGTCAAGATTTCAGGAGTCAATAATCGTTGGTATCACTGGATTTCCTAACATCGTCAGCTGAACGTATTCTTTTAATATCAACCAAAACTGTGCGTCATCCATTCAAACCATGCTCTATTCATTTTAGGATTCTTAAAAATTTTCTCAGTAGTCCCTAACTTTGCATTCAAGGTCTATCTAGTTCATAAGAGACGTCTTATTCCAGATCGTGTGGTCTTTTAGAAATGCAATGCAATTCAGAATAAAGCCATGGGATTTGGTTTGTTATTGAATCCTGTTACTCCGCAACAACCATATATAGTGCTAACATCATTCACTCTTGATATAAACAAACTTCAGTACAGTGCAATTGGTTAGGCATATACTCATAAACTCCCCTGGAATTGCAAGCTAAACCTGACATTCATCCACTCTTAATACAACTTTTGTACACTATTTACTTTTGAACCACCCACAAAATACTTGTAATTACCTTCACTTTCCTGTTATATCGGACTTACATGCAACTTCTCACATGTAAGTCTTATCTCTAACACATACCTGGCTTCTACTCTGTCCATTGATGGTCTCATTTTAATTTCATTGTGAAGCTTGCATAAATGTTATGATATGCAAATCAGACTTCTCAAAACATAGAGAACAGAAAGTACATAAGAAACACCAAAGGATAAAGTGAACAACCTTTTGAGTAAGGAATACGAAAAACATCATTTTGTTCCTTTATAGCAAGCGTTGATGCATTTAAACTTTATATACCTGATACACGGCAACTATAAGTAACATCATTCTCATCAGCAACATATTGATTTGCATCCAATAACCATGTATGTACCTAAGAAGTCAAACGAGATTACATAATGCAAAAATCAAGGAAATATATAATATAAGAAAAGAAGCAGATTTTATTATGTGAACCAATACCAAAAAGCTGAAACAATTAATCATTTAAACTAAGCCTTTCTCCATATTAACACTAGGCATTAACCATTCAGATTCTAGAAAAACTCCCGTGACTTGTAGACACAGCTTATTTGGATTTCCAACGCCCTACTACAGTATATTAGGTGTGCCTTCCAAATTCTAAATTTGCCCAAATTTACCATTAGCTCAATACAACCATCTACCAAATTATCTTCAAAAATGCTCCAATTCTTGCAACCCATATGCTGCTCAAAGTTGCACCATTCAAATATCTTCGGAAAATACCTCGATCAAGTTCTAATAGACTACAGGGAGAAACTTTGTTACAACACTACAAACCAGCACCATTAAAACTGTTCAAAAGTCGTTTAAGTTGACCAGAACATAGATTTGAAAATACAAAGGTGCAGTCAGGTTTTACATCATACCACTATTTAGCAGAACAAAACATCACATTCATGAAAAGCAAAGCAACTTTCCAGATTTTACAACGTGCATTTTCACCCCTTTTTTTTGTTTTCTTTCGGCTTCCAGTCAGTTGGATGACAAATCCTGGACCAAGACATATAACTATTGGTTCTGAAAAGCAAAGCAACTTTCCAGACAAAAACAGTTGAAAGATCACAAAAATCACATATCAATCCTTTATGGTTGCATAAGAAACTTCAAAAGTAAGAATGCATTGCCTCTTTGTTGCATCTCTAATGATTGATAAATGATTCCTCAAAACTTTTTTTTTTTTGTTATGGCATTTAGGGACTCTATGGGCATATTCTACTGAACAGATTTCAGAAAAACAAGGAATCGGATTCAACAATTACAAATTATTCACCTGGAAAAAAAATAAAATAAAATGAAAAAATAGCAAGAAAGTGCAAATAACGGTCCGGCGTAAGCTCTTCTATAACTATTAAAAACATATTACACTGAGCAAATTTCAAAATCTTATACGATTTCTATCATTGTTTGCAATATTAGTGCTAGCTATAAAAAGGTGCAATTCCAGTATGTTTGGCAAATTCTCAAATTATTTCATGGTCCACAGGCACAAAAGAATAAAATTCAGTGTTAAAGATTCATAAAGCCACCCTAATAGTTAGATGAGGCTTAAAAAGATGCTGAGGATGAAGAAAAAATCAAGTTTATATTCTTCAGTCTTTCTATATTCTTCAATGTGGCTTCTCCAATACTGAGTAGACATCCTAATTCATTTGACAATGAGATGTTTTAATCGTTTAGCAAAATAGAAAATCATCACTGTATGTCAGTATGACCCAAATAAAAGCATTCAAGTAGGCTTCAGAACACCACCGTTCATTCATCTTTAGAGCTGCATTTGGGGCTTGTCAAACTTTATGCAATTCCTTTCATAGTTTGATTCATTCATGTTCATAACAAGAGGGACAGTTTCAAAGTTGGAAATACTCAATGTTTAAAGTTCTAATTATGTAATGGTACAAGTTACTAAAGACCAAATTAACAACTTCTATATTTCACACCCTGAAGCCCTTTGATTTTCAAGAATGCAACTTGTGTAATACTTGATGTGCTTTCACATATCACCACGGTATGTCATTCTGCATCATACTCGGCGTTCAGATTAGGAATAATGAATACTTTTTCTGCCATTCATGCATTTAAAACATTGCATGGTGTCAGGCTGTCAGCCAAACAATAAGTTTCCTAAATTTGCTTTTTCTTATATATTTATATTAATCAAAGCAAATCAAGTTTTCTCAAAGAAAAGAAAGTGACATCAAGCCTTCCTAATTAGACAAAATCCATGTTTTGGGTAAGTCTCAATACAAAAAGAAATGCAAACTATGATGCTTAGCAACCAAATCAACAATCAGCTCAACCTATTCCATCACCGGCATACCCATAAATCAATCCCTCTGCCTAGTAACCACTGTTTCCCTCTTTGATCTTTATACACAACATAGCATGATCCACAAGCACATTATGTGTTACCTGAGGTATCAACTAGACTCACACAAACTGAAAACAACATAACAAAGGAGGTCCTCCGAGCAAATAACAAATACCAATTCTGTCGCATCATCTTTCAATGCTCTAGAATGAATGAATAAGAACTTTTATTTATGTAGGAGATAACTTGTTAATCTCAAGCAAAAAATAAAACTAATTGAAGCACTGAATAAATTGAAATAAATAAAATAAAGCAATACTTTATTAAAAATATATTGGATGCATTAAACAACTTTCCAAACTGCAATACAATCGCTTAATTAAACATACTTGTTCCTCTGTCATCTGTAGAAAAGCTATGGTATAGTAAACAAGCTCTTTTATGCTTCCTCCAATGACCTACAATACCCAATTCCAAATATAACATCTCCTTTTACATCTATGATTAAATAAAATCACACGGTTGACAAATAATGACCAAAAAATGTTAAGGAAAACAAATAAGAGTTAGCCATGTACCTTTGCCAATTTAGAATTTCCCACAATGGTTAATAGAGTCTCGAACAACTAGACAATGACAAAAGGATACAAATGATCAACTAAAAAGAAATAGCATGAAATCCGACACAAGTGTTACCATGAAAAAACAGCAGTTTCTCATCATAACCCCAGTAAATTCAACAAGTAGTGTAAAGTGCATTGAGAGTTGATACACAACTCAAAAAATGTATTAAGAATCATTTAAGAAACAATATTGAGTTAATAATAGAGTCAAAAAAGGCGAAAATTTTACAAATGCAAGTTATCCCAAAGCCAAGAATGCAATAAAGCTCTATGTTAACTGCTTAGTTGAACAAGTTCAATATCTCACAAATAATAGATTAAAAATAAAGCAATTAATTGAGTATTCAGCAGCAACAAAGCACCTGAATAATAAAGGCATCTAGACTTCTCTCATTACCATCAGAATCAAATCTACCAGAACCCGAATCTTCAGTGCGGTGAATAGATGAAATCTGGTACACATCCAATGCTGAAACAAATGTCTGCCACAAAGATGACAAAATGACTGGACCAAATTGCAAGTCAATACCTTGAGACAGAGAACATACAAGTGTAATAGAAGCAGAAGAAATCACATTATTTGCACTTCATATACCCCCATAGTTACCTGAAAATCTAGCTTCTATAAGGCTAGGAAAATTTTGAACAAGCTGAAGTAAACATTTCAGGACCTGATAATTTGGCAAAGAGAATGCATGTTACAAAGAAAGATAAACATAAGCCTAAGTGTAACTCGATCCAAAAGGTATTCACCTCCATTCTCATGCTCCACTCGTCCGGATCTTCTGATTGCAAAGGAGGTTGTAAAATAATAGAAAATTGCTCCATAAGGGAATTAACCATTTCCAGCATCAGCCCAGCAGTTTCTGTCTGAAGCAGCAAATCTATTATCACCTCCATGGAAGCAAACCAATTCTCAAGAACCATATGCCTACAAAAATCTTAGCAGATAAAGTTTGGAAAATAACAAAAAGGGTACAACAAGAACATACCTTATACACACCACTCATGGATCCCAGAACAGAAATGCAAGCATGTACTATTGCCAAAGCTTTTGTTCTGAGAGATTTCTCATATAGCTGCAAAAATCAAAACAAACGACAAATATTTGGTATGAAGAGCATGTCACTTCACAAAAAAGAAGCTAGTACTTTGAATTAATGTGATGAAATAACAGATATAATTCATATGCATTGCTAAAAGAATAACCATTTAGTCAAACAATAGCATGCACTCACATGAGGTGCAGAAATTATTGAATGCAAGCGAGGGTACAGAGCGGGTAATAATTTAGGCACTAAAGTATCATCCAATTCACCAGAGAGGAGAGCCAAACATTTTAGAGCCCCATGAACTGAGAGAAGATAGCAACGAAAAATTAGTATGAAAAGAATAATTACAAGCATTAGATCTGCAAGTTTTATCCTGTCAATTCAGACTTACCTTCAGAAAACAAAGACAAAATCAACCTTTTAAGAATAAGAACAAGATAAAGCATATTTAGTAAGGTACCTCCACTGATAGTTTTTTGCTCGCTAATCAACTTTAATAGAAAAGGCAATAGCTCAGGCCAATCATCTGGCCAATCATATTGAGCGATGGAAACTATAGCCATGCTAATTGCTGTGCGAATTTTCCTATTAGGATCATCCAATGAAGGAAGCAATAGTTGGTGCATGATCCTCTGGAAAATATGAGGTATTAGTAAGAAGATATGTATATAATAAGGTTTAACTTCTTAAGAAAAGCATGTTCTCATAGGCATTATAAGATAATAAATAAAGAGCATACGAAATATGTATCTAGGCAGCAGCAAAAGCCTAACATTCTGTAAATTATTTTAAGCTATAAGAAACATATATAGTATAGAGATGACCTTCTCTTCTGGTGAAACCACAGGATATATAAAATTCTCTTCACCTTCTTCCCAATGTTGCTTTATGAACTGCTTTAGCAAAACAGCCGCCAGGTAAAAATTGTTAAGTATTTACAGAAGAATGAGATAGGAAAAGTTATGAACGAAAACGTTTCATTATATAGGGAACACATATATAATTTCAAAAGAAAAGGATATCTGCCGCAGACCAAAAGGAATGTCCTTGTTAACGGTGATCTTGGTAAGAGCAGCCCCATAACCTTTGAGACAGATAAAAAATCACATTTTTTTATTGGTTATCAGTCGAAAAACGAAAAAAATTGAACATACAGAACAATAACGATTTATAAAAATGCATTGTGAATCAAAAATATCAATATTGAAATAAACTTTATGACTCTATCTAAGTAATTTTGACTTCAATGGCAAATATAGACAGCTGCAAAGTGAACATTCACAGTAAGGATATTCTGTCAAGATTAACATTGGCATTTCCTCGATGAAATGATCACGATGGTATCTTTCACTAGCAAATTGCTGACCTCCAACAACCAAAATGCCAAATTTAAGATGCAGAATACTCACGGACCATCAAAAGAAATATAAACTTCAAATTATTGAATAAAAAACCAACAACATTCAGCATTAGGACTGGAATAAACAAGAACCACTGTCACTGGATATCAAACGAAAACACGTGTACATACAACAAATCCTTCAAAGCAAACCTGGCTGCAGAGAAGCTTGCTGAAGCGAGGCCTCAGCAAATGAGCGGACTTCGCGACTAGTATCAAGCGTTGCGGTGAGACAGTCGATGAGCCATGTCTGGTCCTGATCTGCAGGTGAAGCCATGCCGAAAAAAACAAACCTAGAAAGCAAGGTACACTACCTGTCGGTGGCAAGTTCTCAATGGAGAGGCAGTTATTGGCTGCAAGCCGGATTTAATGGAGCTTACGTGATCGTTTGGCCGGCGGAAATAAGACAGCGGAAGCCGGAGGGGGTTTTAGGGTTTTATATAGGCCGAGGAAATCCATGTCATCCGACCCAAAGCATGGGAACTTTTATTTGGTCTGGTCACCTGATCTAATATAGTTCTGCATTTGGACGTCATTAAAATAGTGTCACGTATTCTCATTATTTATCTCGCGGCACAACAACACTGACCTGGAACGGAGACGGGATTGCTATGTTCGCGTGTTGCAAGGTATTTGCTCGGTATTTGCTCAGTATTAGTCGATTTTGCTCGACAATAATGAGAAATATCATTCTGTGAAGACCAATACCGAGCAATAACGAGAAATACCGAGTAATACCTAGTATTTCTCGATATTGCTCGATATTTCTCGGTATTGGCCTTCACATAACGATATTTTTTATTATTGTCAAGAAATACATAGCAATACCGAGCAATACCTAGCAATACCGAGCAATACGTGAACATAGCAATCCCAGGTCAAGTCGTCGGGCCGCGCGGTATTGAGTAAGACCACGTGGCGACATGTTATTGGCGTCTGAACGTAGAGCTACGTTAGGTCACCTAACCTATAATTGTTCAAAGCATGGACGCCAAACCTCACAAGGCGATTCGGAGAATTTTTTTTTTTTTTTTTTTTTAACTATGTGTCAAGCTTGATCAAATTTATTTAGGGATTTTTACATACATACTACTTTATAACATATGTAACACCTAATTCTTAAATATTACACTCATACCACATATTCTCTATTTTTACAACAAAATTACCACTTCGTTAACAACGATACCTCACTCCATTTTATCTTCTTTCCCGCCTGGGCTTTCCACGGGAGAACAAGTTTTTTCCCGCATCAGCTGCTATGTCTGAGTGTGTATCATCCCGATTTTTTCCAGAATCCCTTCGTATTTGCTCTTCCACCGTAGTTGCTCTTCCACCCGTATCATCACGATTTTTTCTAGAATCCCTTCGTATTTGCTCTTTTACCGTAGTTGCTCTTCCACTGTAGCTACTCTTCCTCGCGAGCTACCTTTCCTTCCTGATCTGCTTTAGCCAAGTGAAATTTCTCTGCTTCTTTATTCATGCATGAACTTTTTTTTTTTTTTATCTTATAGCATTGCCTAGTCTTTGTCTTCATTATTAAGGCCAGCAAACCTGTGCTGCTAAAAACAGAAAATATTCTCTAAGTAAGGTTCTGCATGTGCTCCACTTGCTCTAACCATCGGCAACAGCTTTTACTCATTCAATATCAACCATTCACTTAACATAGCATGTGAAATCTCTACCGTTGATAAGGATACTTGTATATATAAAAAATGAAATCAATGTACAAAACAGGGGAGAAAAATATGACTTTACTGAAGTAATGAATTCACCCTTACTGAAACTTTTCTACATTATTTATCATTTGTCTCCCACATGGTGCAAATGGTGAACAGTCATAAATTATTCGAAAATGAATCATGTTTGTTATTCTTTTATATTTTAGAATTTTGGCAACAATTAACAATGTGGTGTTTGATTTGTCATCTTATTTCAGCTTGAAGTTAAGGAAAAAGGACAACCTAGTGGCATAATTCGGTAATGTAGGACTGTGGTGGCAAAGTATGATTTATGTGGAGATAAAAAAGAACATATGTTAGAGCTAAGGATTTAGTACGCGGTATAAAAAAGAAGTTCCTTAACATTGATAGTTTATTATATTGATCATTCTATCAGCAATGAACAAACTCTACAACAATTTATGTACCTATAACAAGCAACAGTTAAAAAATTACAATGCAAACTCTGTAACTATGAACACATTCGGTAACTTTGTTATGACAATGCAAACTAGTAAAACAATTTCTATGTGATTAAAACACATTTTGCTTGAGATCAAATACAAAGCAGTTGAAAGATTACATGCAGCTCACGAGAGCCATAGGATTATGCCATAAGAGCTACGAGGAAGATCTGCATCCTGCGAGAGGAAGATCTACGAAGATTTGTAGCCCGCGAGAGGAAGAACGGCGAATATCTGCAGCCCGCGAGAGAAGAGCCGCGCAGCTTGCGAGAGAAGAGGATTTCACTGTAGTTAGGGCTAGCCGAATGAAAGAGTGAGGTCTTATTTCAACGGAGTGGTAATTTTGTTGTGAAAATAGAGAATAGGTGGTAGGAGTGTAATATTTAAGAATTAGGTGTTAAATATGTAATACACAAGTTATAAAAGTGGTATGTATGTAAAAATCCCTTTTATTTAAGATGAAAATATTATAAAATAATAGCAACAGTTTTTTAAGAAAGAAAAAAATTACAAAAATGTCAAAAGAGAAAAATTCCTATTGTGTCCAGGAGTATTCACGGTAGTAGAGAAATATAAAATTAACGTCTTAGCTTTGTATGATAATATGGAACGCAATCAAATAAGAGAGAGGGTGCTTCAATTATAGGGTCACCAAGATTTTTACGTGGAAAACCCCTGAAAAAGGGGAAAAACCACAGGGCCTAGCCCAGTTTGAAAGAATCCACTAATATTGCAGTTGATTACAAATGAGGCCCTTCCTTGGGGAAGGCCTTAGCTTGATATACATCTTATAGTGTACATCACATGATGAAAATATAAATAGTCACTGTTGATGTATTCATTTGGTCTGAAGAATCGTAGTTGGTGGGTGATGTAAGTCGGATGGACCATGGTCGGCAGGCGACGGAAGTCAGGACTGTAGTCGGTGGGTGACGTAAGTCGGAAGGACCGTAGTTGGCGAGCGATGGAGGTCGGAAGAACTATAGTCGGTGGGCGACGTAAGTCAGATGGATCGTAGTCAGCGGGCGACGAAGGTCGGAAGGACTGTAGTCGGTGGACGACGTAAGTCAGAAGGATCGTAGTCAGCGGGCGATGGAGGTCGGAAGGACCGTAGTCGGCGAGCGACGGAGGCCGGAAGGACTGTAGTCAGAGGGCGACGCAAGTCAAATGGACTGTAGTCAGTGGGCGATGTAAGTCAGAAGGATTGTTTCTTGTAGAAGTCTAACAATGGACAGAAACCCAGTATCAAATAGTCCGGCGAAAACCCGACAACATGCATAAGTCTAGCGTTGGGTAGAAATATGGAGACGAGCGGAGGTTTATCATTGGGTAAAAGTCTGAATTTAGTTGGCGGCCGGGGAGAACTTTGACGTTAGATGGTACTCGGGTAAAACTCAAGAGTCACTTGGAGATCGGACAAAGTTCTGGCATCACTTGGGCGTCGGGCAGAATTCATACAGTTGGCGGCCGGGGAGAACTCCGGCGTTAGATGGTATTCGGGAAAAACTCCAAAGTCACTTGGAGATCGGGCAGAGTTCATGCATCACTTGGGCGTCTGGTAGAATTCTAACATCACTTGGGCGTCGGGCAGAATTCTGGCGTCACTTGGGCAGAATTTCAACATCACTTGGGCGTCGGGTAGAATTCCGAAGTCACTTGGGCGTCGGGCAGAATTTCGGCGTTTCTTGGGCTTCAGACATAAATCCGGCATCACTCGGGCGTTGGGCGGAATTTCGACCGTGGTCGAGGGGGAGTTTCTTCCCTCCTATCATTCTTCTCTTCTTCTTCTTCTTCTTGCTTCCCCTCAAAAGAAATGAGGGGTCTATTTATAGATTTATAGAGTGGCATGGCCTGTAAATAGGTGAGAGATCAAGGGCAAATGTAGAGTGGTTCGATGAGCGGCCGATATTGAATCCATTGATCATGTATCGTTCGTTAGACATTTGAAGGTCTTAAAGATGTCAGAATTTGGCGATCTTGGACTCGTTGGATTCGTCTTGTCGAGCCGCTCGATTCAATTATAAGCACGTCATATTTGAAAACTGTTTGGTAACTCAAATTGTGGTTTGAACTTTCCATCAGCACTATGGGTCCTTGATTTGGACTCATTTGGGCTCGGATTAAGTCAAATTTTGTGTTGTCGGGTTTGTATTTCTGATACGCTCAGTTTGACTATAAGTTTACTGAAATTGGAGTTCATGTGATCTCGGATTTAATTTTTGAAGTTTCCGATTTGATTTTGTCTCAAGATTCGTGTCCGATCAAGATAATTTTTTGATAATATATCAAGTCCTATAAGAAGGGAAAATAAAAAGCCCTACAAAATAGGCCAACAATCTTGAAAATCTACTTTAAAAAGGAGAAAAATACAAGTTTATAATACAAGCAACCCAACTCCAACAAACCTTCTTTCCAACTACATGACCAAACTATAAAAAATTAGCATGGACCGCCATCAATTTCACTCAAGACAATAGAAAAAAAAGCAAATTCAACCCTTTTATAATCCGTTCTTCAAACCTCATAGTGGAATAGAAGTCTCTGCATCCACCCAACAGCTTCAAATCAAACCAGTTCATCTCAAGTAATACAAAAAATGGATCACACATAAATCAAAAACAAAAAAATTTATAAGAAGAAACAAAATAAATAATCCAAATAAAAAATATCTATAGCGCCCTCCTTCAAGACTTAGAATAGGAAAGCCTCAGCAAAACAGCCCAATCAGTAACAAATAAAACTTCCACCCAAATCGAGTGCATGCAGAACAATATCCAACCTTGGTTGCTAGAAATAACCTGCCAATATATTGACCTGATTACCGAACCAACCATCCAAGAGAATAAAAAAAAGGAGGTTCCCAACATCATAGTCCAACCACCAACTAAAACAAACACCTGAACAACCCTAAGCCAACATAAGTCAAAGGGTCACTTAGGACAATCTCTAGACGTCAGCACCAACTCTTCAAAACCTTAATAAAAATGTCCTCATCACTCTTTCATAAAATGACCAAACTCATGGATTTAAAATTGACTAGGTGGTTAGCTGGCTCCCCAATCTAGGCCGAGATAAGTCAAGGTTTTGCATTGTATTAGTTAGGTTCAGGTCACCATTATGTGGTGCACAATTTAGATTTAGGATCCGGGGTGAATTTTGAAGCAAAAGATCCCAACCTCTGGAAATATAATCCTAAATTTCTAATAAAATATTTAACTCAAATTAAATGTTCTTTCAATCTAAAACTTAAAACTTAACGCTTAACTTAGGTTGGAACACTTCTGAATCTTTTTTATATTCCTATAGAATCTCCTACCCTTCTTTATTTGACTCCGAAAATAAATGCTCAATTTTGCCCCATTCCCTGTTAAATTTTAAATCCAACTTCTTTGATATCATTCCTAGAATATCTCTTAATAAAATGATACCATTATTTTAATCAAGAGTTTGTTTAGGAAACTTTAGTTTCCTACGATATAATTTACTACGGGCCGGGGCTTGCACTCGTAAGAGATTTAGAACCACATCCACCTTTTTTAAAAATCAAATTTCAAAACTCAAAACTAATCTTTTTTGGAAAAATCAAATCGATAATAATCATTATCGTCATATTCCATCGATAAATAATAAGTGATGTTTTCTCTCCTTTGAGAGATATATTATTCGTTATTGTGACATGGAATATAAAATTAATGATCTCCCATCCAGATTATAGTGGTTGAATGTTGATAAAATCTCATTTCGAACTTTCGGGATCATATGCAATTCTTATTTGAATTCAACAACTAAAATCGGGATGATAACTTTCAGTTTCATCATCTGAACTTGTTAGCAAATGATGTTTTTACCTTAAGGGGCAATATATCATTTATAACGAGATGTTTAATTTTGAGACTGTAGATTCAATATCAAATTTCCCAAAATAAGATTAAATTTTTCAGAACCTCTTTTCAAAAATTTCACCAACAAGTAGTAATATAATTAAGAAGGTTGAAAATCAGAAGAAGTAAGCCTTTTACAAGAGATAGACAATCCTAAATATTTCAAAGAATTTTGAGAAATAACAATTCCCAAAATTTTACCAATATCTTTTGATATAGAACATGTTTTTTAGAATATGATATAACTCTTAAAATGATTAATAAACAGCCTACAAGATCTTGAAAAATAATCCAAAATACCTTTCATCTTTTAAGTGTTTGAAATAGAAGCTTTCCCAAAAATAAGAATATCATCCGCATATAATAAATGAGAAATAAAATTATCACTTGAATTAATCCTTTACACATACCTGAAGAAGAGCTACAGAAACCATTAAGCAGTATTGAGAAAAAATATATTTAATACACCATTTAATCTAAGAAACAAAAATATGAGGAAACTCTATATGGGCCATTCTATTAAGTAGGAAATCTCTGGAGATAGTATCAAAAGCTTTATGAACATTTAATTTAGCACAAAAAAAAATTATACTTGAACTATTAAAGTCTCTTAATAATTCAGAAGCAAGAATAATATTATCCGTATAAAAAATCTTTTTAATAAAATCAGATTGATTAGAATGCATAATAAAAGACACAACACTCTACATCCTATTTACCAAAAAATTTGCCACAATTTTATAAAAAATATTACACAAGCATATATGCCTAAAATAAAAAAATTGAGAGGCATTAGCATGCTTAGGAATAAGAGCAATAGCTGTGGCTTTAGCAGCCCTAAACATATACCCAATATTTAAAAAAATACAAAATAGTTTTACAAAAAGAAGACCGAAATATTTTCCAAGAGTTATTAAAGAACTCAAAAGTAAAATCATCACGACCTAGTGTAGAAAAAGAAGGGCTTGAAAAAAATCATGTTTTTTATTTCATTAATAGTAACAAAAGCAATAAAAGAATGAATAAGAACATTCATAATAGTTTTACCAACTTAATATCATAAAGAGAAGCTAAACCCGACTTAGGAGAATTAAAAAAAATTCTTAAAATGTTGCACAAAAGCATCATAAATCTCTCTAGAATCAGAGATAATACCTTGATAAAAAAAATTTACCATAATCCTATTCTTATTATGTTTATAACAAATTTTAGAATAAAAATAACTCAAGTTTCTCCACAAGAAATCTATTTAGCTTTGGACCTCTGAATAATCCAAGAGGATCATAAAGACATATTATAGTGAAGAAACCCATTAACATATTTAAGGGCCAAATTAAGATTTAGGTCCAATGGATTATCTTGAATTTGCTTTAACAAACAATCTTGATGTCTTTGAAGGGTCTAAATAGAATTAGAAACATGCTTAGAAGAATTTGCTTTTTAATAATACTTTTGAGATTTCACAATTTGAAATAAAATCATTAACAGGATTTCCAAGAGGAGACATGGTAAATACATTAATAAGCAAATCTCAAAATTATGGCTTTTTACACCAAATTTTTTTTTAAAAAAAAAAATCTATTATGACAAGTAGACAAGCCTTTATTATAATATAAGAGGAGAATGGTCAAAACAAATAGGATTTTCCACTAATTAATAAGAATAAGGAAATAAATCCAACCATAAACTACTAACAAAAAACCTATCGAACTTTATATGAATAGTACAATTACTAACTAATTAAACTAAGTAAAGAAATGCCCAACATAAGAAAGTTCATGGAAATCTCAATTAAAAATAAAATTATTAAAATCCCACAGCTTATCACTTTGGATAAAATTACCACCCAATTTCTCATTAACAATTTTACAACAATTAAATTCCCCTAGTAAAATCCAAGGAGAATAAATGTTATCAGTGAATTCCAGAATATCTTGCCAAAGAGTATTTATTTTAACATCCAAATTATAAGCTTATATAACAGTAATAAAAACAGAAAAAGAAGAATAAGTTTTCATAGAGCCATGAATGAATTAATTAGTAGAACGAATGCTAGTGAAAGAAACAAAAGAAGCATTCCATTTCAACCAACTCCTGCCTCGAATAGAAAATTTAAAATTGTTGTAACTTTCATCTTGCTGAAAAATTTTATGCTTTGCATCAAATCAAGGATCCTCAATCTCATCCAACTTTATCTTAGCTTCAAGAATACAAAAGAAATATGCTTCAAATTTATTAACCAGATATTTACAAGCATTAAAATTTTATGCTTTGCATCAAACTTGCTGCCTTTTTGACATTTTTTGATATAGTAAACTTACCAAAAGCTAAAGGAACCTTAAAATAGGTTGCACATTAGCAATATATTGAGCAAGAACATTATCTTTATTTTGGAAAACTAAAGGAGACTCACCACCTTGTTTCTCCATAGCTAAATCCTCCACGCTTTGTAACCTGAAACATATTAATTATTTTGAATATTACAATCCTTTACCAAAACATTTGAAAAAGAATTAATATGAGAGCCTTTCACATTTATTTCAAAACTTTCTAATAAATCAGAAGGAAGATCTTTTGTAAGAGAATTTAAATTAGGCAAAACTTCTTTCATGTTAAAAGAGTAAACTTCTAAATTTTCTAAATCAATAGATTTATGGAAAAACAACAGAAGACCAAAAATTAACTGATTTAGAAGACAAACCTTCTTGCCAATAATCCAAAACTCGAGAAGGTTGAGAATATTGTGGTTTAAAAATAGGATGGGGGACAGAAAGCATTTAATTCAGAGGTAGATATTGATTTCGAGGATTAGATTTAGTAGGTTGAGAAGTTTCGGAAGGACAAGCAGCAGTCCTCCAAACCTTCCTGCTCCTACTTCTCCCCCTATTAGATTCCAGTGAATATTTTACCTAAGAAACCTGGGGCTTAACCAGACACAAAGAAGAACTATGAACGATAGAACCACACCCTAAACACGAGGAATGCTTCCAATCATACACAACATTTAAAGAAAAAAAATATTATCAACAACATAAATATTAAATTCATCAAGAAGAGTAGAATATTTATTAATCAAAATACAAAGTCTAGAAAAAGACAGTCTAGCTTGTTCTGCAGTTAAAGAATCTACAACAATACGTGTCCTGATTAAACTCGTAATCTTCGAAATACCCTATCGTGTTCAACACACCAAAGGGAGATCAAATATCTTAATCCATAGAGGAATAGAAACAAATTCCTCTCGTTTAGGATGAAATAAGGGAGACCAATGCAGAATGATAAAAGGTTTACCAAAAAAGAACCAAGGTTCACCATACCAAACTAAATCATAATGCTCATGACAAGAAAATTTCACCAATAAAAAGCCTTCACTTAACACAAGAAGAGTAATATTACCTTTCAACTTTTAAGATTTAAGTATAACAAATCTTAAAGCTTCTAAGTATGGTCACTTACCTAGGGAATAACCAACCAGTGTCATTCCCCATTTTTTCTGATGCAACTGGAACATTTCGTTAAGAAAAAATGAGTAACATTATCTAAAGATGGAACAAAAGAAATAGAAAATGGTTTTGAGTGAAGATTAACGAGTTGTCAATAACCCATTCCAAGATTTCATTCCCGATAAAGACTTCCCTCTTGGTATGTTGGTTGGAACTTAACTCTATGAGCACACTTGAGAACCTATGAGGATGAAGAGAGAGAGAGAGAGAGAGAGAGAGAGAGAGAGAGAGAGAGAGAGAGAGAGAGAACAAGAGAGAGAAAATGTACCATGATAACTCAAATAAATGTAGTATAAGTGCCAATGGATGTCAATGATGCAATAAAATATTCATCTTTACCTTTTATTGATAGGGATCCAAGGGCTATAGATAAAACTACATTGAGTAAAATGAATAAAAAATGCATAGATTAATGACTCTTAGTATATACTATCTTAGGCACGTATCACACTCGGACTTGATGGGAGATTGCCTTGCTTGAACTTAATTATCTGCCTCCGGGCAAGTTCAATAATGTCGAGTATTTGTGGGTGAATAGGCATAAGTCAGTCCATTAGTGAGCCTTGAATAGAGAGATCTATGACAGGCAAGAACTTTGAAGTTACTAGCAGCCTGCATTGAGGCCTTAGATCCCCTCGGGATGGAAGACAAGTATAACTTGATTTGCGGGGAAAATAGGCTTCATGATCGATTGACCGAAATGGTAAGTGAGACTCTCTTTAGTGGGCGCTTTCCCGTAGCTTATGCGACCAGCATGATTAATAATAGTACTTTATCGTGGGTGAGGGTGAGTAAGCCTTGATTGCAAGCCCTCCTAGGGGGTGAGTGGCGAATTGAGCAATCTGCAAGGACCCTTGACTATCCTTGTGAGTGGCGACTCCCCACTCGATGTCTCAATGAATGAGGTCTTGATGAACCTTGGACGAGTTCCCCTTCTAGGTCTCCAAGACATGAATCCACCTGCTATAACTCACCAACTACCTATTGAACACTTGGAAAGGCATATGAGAGCAAACAATTATATTATATTATTTTTGCATGATTTTCTTTTTGACGTTACCTCTCCCATTTATTCAATCACATTAATTTTTATGAATCTCATATCATCTTTGAGCAACTTGTTTTCCATATTTGTAACTCTAAGATGGAGGATAGTGTGATAATGAACTTTTCATAATATATAGATCTATAATATATTTTTTTAATATTTAATTATTTTTGTGTTGTATTTCCCCCCCTCAAAATTGAAGCCGGCTCCGCCTCTGTGTGAATGTGAAGTGAGCAAATGAAATGTGCAAATTCACATGCACACAACATCATGAATAAAAAAAATGATGTTCTATTTATTAAAATTTGATCAACATAAAAAATTAAAACTATCATACTGATTTTCAGAATAATTGTAATATAAAAGTTAATTAATTATTGTAATCTTAAGATAAGAAGAAGTATCCATAGACATGCTATAATGCTTTAGCACTCTTCGGGGTTTGGCCATATTAACTAATGAGTCATCTTATCGTTCCAATTATCAATTGCCAGTTCCATCCAAACGAACAGTATATACTTAGTGCTTCTGACCCAAATTGGCCTTATCAGACTTATCTTACAACTCATCACTTGCACCACTACCACCAACCCTCTTATTATTACAAAGCAACCAAACTTTTCATCTATATATGGAAATAGTTGATGAATCACCCTATAATTTTGGCTGCATTCATATAGTTCTATTGCTCATATGCTTTGCTTCTGTAAGTGCCAGAGGGACCTTAAAGTCTAAGCCCCACCACTATATGCATACATCTCCCTTGCTTATAAATATGGCGATGAATTGAATATGTTTTTAGCAACTCCTTGCTTCCCTTGAGACTGTGAGTGAGATCAACTACTAATGGATGGAACTCTTTCCTTTTTATGCATTGTCTCTGTCCTTCTTTTCATTTCACCTTCCAACTCTCAGAGTACTTTCAATTTCTCTCGTGCTTCCTTCTATGGCAGCTTCGACTGCCCTGCTAGCTTAGACTGCCCTGCTAACTACAGTAAGTATTCACAATAATTTCTTCTGAAAAAGCTTAAAATAATCTCCTCTCCTAACAACATCAATTTTTTTTTTTTTCAATTTAGTCAATAGACCTTAAAAAATTAATCCAAGATGACCCCTCATAGAGAAATTGAGAAATATAATACTCTATAGCGTTGTTTGAGATTACTTTCTTGTTGCTTCTTAAAGTATCTTTTTAGTATAAAAAATTTAATATTTGTACTAAAAATATTTCTTTAAGAAGTGAAAAAAAGGCTGTCCTAGATGAAGCCTAAGACTCCGGCTTTGTTTGGAACGACTTTCTTATTGCTTCATAAATAAGCTTTTTAGTACAAAATTTTTAATTTTTGTATAAAAAACTTATTTAAGAAGCAGTAAGAAAGCCGTCCCAAATGAAGTCTTTGTTTGTGACTGCTTTTTTATTGTTTTTTAAAACGGAGTTTTAGCAAAAAAAAATTAATTTTTTTACTAAAATTTTGTTTAAAAAAAAACAAAACGTCTCAAATGAAGCCTAAATCGATCACGTATCCCTAATAAAAAAGCTATTCCATAAAAATGACACATTTTTCTTGTTAACCTGCAGGAGGAGCCTGTGGTTACATTGATCTTGGACTTCAAATCAATGGTGGTGATGTAGCGGCAGTGCACAAGTTGTATCGTGGCGGCACAGGTTGCGGTGCGTGTTACCAGGTGCGATGCACATACCCACAAATCTGCAACACGGATGGTGTGAATGTTGTGGCGACAGACTACGGTGTTGGAGACGATACAGATTTCATCCTCAGTGCTCGTTCATTTGCAAAACTTGCTCAGCCTAATATGGCTTCCCAGTTGATACCATATGGTGTAGTAGATATTCAGTATCGCAGGTATATTAAAATATACATAAGAGTAATAATTTAAGCTTTTTTGAGGCAGCTTTTTTACTGTTTTTTTAAAAGCAGTTTTTTATTATATAAGTATTTAGAATTATAAATTCTTAAAACAGCTTTTAAGTACAAAAATTTTAACTTTTGTACTAAAAAATTATTTTAAGAAATAGTAAGAAAATGTTTTAAGAAGCAGTATGAAAGCCATTACAAATGAAGCCTTAGTCATCAAGTATAAAATCCTTATATATTTTTAGATTCGCTTATCTTTACGTCATATAAAAAACATTATTGTTAAATTATTTAAAATAAAATAGAAATTTAGATTAAGATATATAAATAAATATAAAAATTATGGTATATATATAAATGAATATGCAATTGCTTATCTCAGCCATTCAATTTATTTTTAAAGGTTAAGAAACAGAATGACTGAGATGAAGAACTGCATATTGTACATGATTGATCAATGGTTAATAATAATAATATTTATATATATTAATTTTATTATTATGGAATATTAATTATTATTTATAATTTCTTATTGATGCAGGATATCATGTAAGTATCCAGGATCCAACATGATGGTTAAGATCAATGAGCACAGTGATTATCCAAACTATCTTGCTATCATTATCCTTTATCGAGCAGGACAGAAGGATATCGTAGATGCTGAAATATGGCAGGTATAATTAACCTTCCTTATTTGTATTTCGTTACAATAACCGCATCATGTTTTTAGCATGCTATATGGGGTGGCTATATGAATCATTTTTCTCAAATATGTCTTGTTAAGAGTCAATTTACTAAAAATGTCATTTCTAATATTTTCCAGTCAAGACTTTTTAGGTCTACCTCTGACTTTCTTAATATAGACCAAATCCAATATGTCAACTCTACTAATCGGGTCATTAGAAGACTGACTAATATGTGTTCAAACCATCTAAGATGACTCTCTCTAATCTTATCTGTCACTGAAGCTACTACAACCTTTTCACATATATGCTCGTTTTGCATTCTGTCTCTAAGGATTGTTTGGTAGCACCTAGGATTTGATTTAAGTAGGATTTCATAAATATGTTAAATCTATATTTTGGAAACCTGAGAGGTCTAAATCCTGAAAAATAATTTGGTAACATTCATGTAAATCCTATTAAATCTCGTGTGACTGTTTGGCTATAGAACGGATTTAACGAGTAGATTCTTCCTCTCGAGCCAACAGGTTTCGTAAATCCGACAAAAAAAATGATTTCGGAAATCCTGGATTTAGCATGAAAAGGCAGAATTTTCCGTCTAAGGTTGTTTCATTTGCCATGAGATTTGGTTTTGCATTTTAGGTTGTTTTGTTGGATTTCACTCAAATTCGGCCTAAATTCTGCTACTAAACAGCCCCTAAGAGTGAAGCCAATCTATTTTCAACCATTTAACCCTATTTCAGCAGTGTTTTAAAAATGTTAAATTACAGTTTTTAATGCTTTTAGATGGCTTTAAGTATAGTTAGAAAAATTGTGTATTATAATACAGAAATTTAGTTGATTTGATATTGGCTGTACTGACAGAAGGACCACAAGGCATGGAGGAAAATGCGTAAGCCATATGGTGATGTGTGGGACATGGAGAACCCTCCCAAGGGTCCCTTGACCATCCGATGTCAAACGAGCGGTGATGATGGTCAGAAGTGGGTGCAGCTTACAGGTGTGATCCCGAGTAATTGGCAAGCAGGTGTAACCTATGACACATTGGTTCAGCTAGACTGAAACCTGTATCGTAATGTATGCTAATTTGCTTTTAATGATATAATAAAGCTAGCTTTAGCAGATGATATTATTGATATTATGTATCTATTTTGATTACTTATGATGTTGGACTAAGGTTTTGTTTCAGACAAATTTTTTATGGCTTTTTAAAGTAGCTTTTTTTACTGAGGGTCCACTGGTGCTATAAAATTACACTCTATCAAAGCTACAAAATTCTGGAAATCTATCTGTAAGACTGCCTCTGATGCTAAAACTTGCTTCTACTTTAGAATCACTAGGCAAGCTCCTATTTCGTTACTAAGGGACCACTGGTGCTATAATCTTACACTTGAGGAATACTTGGGTCATGGTGTTTCACACCCAGATTGTGCTCTGGGTTCTTTTTATAAGGATGATAATTGGATGCTTCCTGATTTCATGCCTGTGCAACTTAAAAACCTATTTCTGCTTGCTACTGATGGTGAGGCTCCCTGCTTACTTTGGAAAAATGGGTATAACTCTAACTTTAAAAATTATAGTGAGGAGTTTTATATAGATTTACCTAGTTGAAATTGGTCCAAAGGTGTGTGGCACAAAAGAAACTGTCTAAAACATAATGTCTATGTGTGGATGGCTCTTGGATGGGGACTTAAAACTGCAGATGCTCTTCGGATTAGGCATATAGTTGTGCCTAGCAGATGTAATTTATGTCATATCTTAGATGAATCAGTATCCCACCTCTTTTATGAATGCACCTACTCTTTTTCTGTGCTCAATGCTCTCATTCCAGCTACTGTGGGGATGTTTTTTAGACCCTCCCTGCTTCAACTTTTTGTCTGGGTAAATGATACTTACAAAGGCAAGGCTTCGATAAATTTTTTTTACAAATTTTTGATATGCTGCTCTACTTATTACATTTGGAAGGAAAGAAATTCAAGGAGATTTGGGGGTAACATGCAAAGTTCTAATACTCTTTCTTTGCTTTTTAGTATTTGAAAAAAAATTTAAAATGGAAGGATTCTTTTCAATTACTGGAAAGGCTATAAGCGGGGGGTATCTCTATTTTTGTGATGTGGTTATATTGGGTTGGTGCATCTGTGCTGATGTTGGATTTACTCAATGCTGGATTCTTTCGGGTCCCTTTGTCCCTTCGTTAATCCTGCATAGCCCAGACTGGACAATGATGATGCTCCTATTTGCAGGCCCCTTGGACGGCCTTTGGGCAACCAGGGTTTTGATATTCTTCTATTTTGATTTCCTAAGTCTAATCTTTATGGCTTGGGAGCTGGGTACTGCTTATCTTACTATGCAGGTGTTGGATTTTTCTGAAGCTGAATCTTTCAAATTGGACTTCCGCATCTGCACTTTTATTTGTCGGCCTGCCGCTGATAGGCTTCATGTTCTGGATTGCTACTTCGGGTGCAAATTCTTCAATCTGCTGTGTTATGTGCTTTATATTCACTGCTCTTACTTCTGCTGGTTGGATGTAGCAGCCTTCAAGCTTTTTTTTGTGCCTCTTCAGTGCATATTACCACTTTTTTGGTTCTTTAAATGATTTTTTTTTTTGGGTGGTATAGTTGTGGTTTATTTCTTTTGCCCTTCATAAGTTTTTATTTTTGCTTATCTTTGGGGTGTTTTTACTTGTAACTTCTTTACATGTAACACTTTCTTTTTATAGTAATTTATGAGCCTAGGCCCCAAAATTTCCCCAAAAAAAGTAGCTTTTTTTAAAGAAAATTTTATTTTCTAAAAAAGATGCTTTATAAAGCAATACAAAAGCCATCACAAATAAAGCCTAAGGTTTCATTTGGGACAGCTTTCTTCCTGCTTCTTAAAATAACTTTTTAATACAAAAATTAAAAATTTTGTATTAAAAAGTTGTTTTAAGAAGCATTTAAAATGCCGTCCCAAACGAAGCCTAAATGAGCTGTGTGAAAGTCGAATGGGATTGCAAGAATGGGTAAGAAATAAAGTATATTTTAAATTAATTTTAAATCATATCATTTTAATTTTTAATATTTTTTCATATTATAAATTTAATATTCTTATTATAAACTCTATTTTTATTATAGTTTTTTAAAATTTAAATATATTTAATATGCTTGTATTTATGTTTATAATACACATATACTTATATACACATTAATGATAACGTGCTTCATAATAAGTTTTATGTCAAACTTTAATCGGACTTTTCACGAGTTTTAAATGATATTAGTGTTAATAATCACAAATGATGAACAAATTAAACTTGTTCATTTAATAATATATTTTTTCATATAAGTGTTCAAACTAATTCAACCAGTTAATTGAACAATGATGAATGAGCTATAATCTAGTTGAATTAGACGCAACGTATAGTACGTTGCATTCATTTGTAGTTCTAATTATTGTACTCGTAAAATTTCTTGAACTAATATTACAACGAAAATTACAATTATGATCCTGCGCGGATAAGAGAGCGGCCGTGTTAGTATCATTGATATAAATTTGGTGAATAACAGAGAATTTCAAGTTGATGATAGGAACATTGGATATGAATATTGAACTCACTATGACTTTGGATTCTTTTGACTCTAATCATAAATTTCTAAGTTTAAAGTTTTAGCATATAAGAGCATCAGGAATTGAACCAGCATTAATTTTCAGGGAGGCAAACTAATAAGTAATTATTGGTGTTACCTCAAAATTGACTTGACCATTCACTACAAGAAAATGGGTCAATAATAACAAAAAAAAGAGAAAAAAGAAATTGGTTGATAAATATATCTTTTAACTACCAAAAGTGACTAGGCCTTGCAATACCCTAACTATATCCTTGATCATTGTACACTTCACAGATGCGTTGGAGGTCCAAGGGGGCAGCGCCTTCTGGTGGGATTCGACTTACCCGATTAGATCATTGGGTTAAGAGGCAACGCCCTGTAGGGGTTTCAGGAGGTAGAATCACCATAATAAATTTTGATTGTAAATATATTTTTGAAATTCAAATTAGTAAATAAAATGATGAGTTCTATTTACTATTTCTCTTTGTATTTGATTCATCGTTTCCTAATAACATATCTACATTATGTGTTTAATTGTGTTAGGGGGCAATTACTTAAAGACCATAATATTTTAAAACTTTTTGAGCGACAATTGCCTAAAAATCCTAGTAATAAAGAGTAAATAATTGGCCAAGGTTGACAAATTATTTAAAGACTTATATAATAAAGTTTTTTTTTTAATTTTATTTTATGGGGCCCTTATCTAAGAGCCATTATTCTATGTGGACACCGGACGGTTCTTCCATCCGGTTAAGTGCTGGGTACCGAGGGGTACCGAGCTCAGTACCAAACAATGGGGTGACGTAATATATTTTTATTGGTCTCCATACGCCATCTGGACTCCACATAGAATAATAATGATGCGGACATCGGTACGAAGATTTGGCGCATCTATCACAGGAGGCATCGTAAATCGATGGCTATAATTTAAACCTTCAATTATGATTTATTTTTATGAATTTTAGTTCTTAAATAATGTATTTCCTGTTTTACCCCTAGGATAGTTTATGTGAGTGTTATGGCCCAAGGGGAAATTTTGTAATTTTTGATTTTTCTCATGTTGTGGCCTATATATAGGGCCTTTAGCTATTGCAATGGGATGAAGAATTGATATTAAAAATTTATGCTCAATAATCGTGCTCTTGTGAGAGGACGATAGTGGGATTTCTATGGAGAGGAATCGGAGTTTCACCAGCCGCAGAATGGGTCCGGGCTCGTGAATTGAAGTCCCTTGGAAAAAGGCAAAGAATCACCCGTCAGTCTTTGGAAGAGTCCGAGGCTCACGGTTTTTATTTTCTCTCTTTCGTTTTATCTTCTATCTTTCTTTGTTTTTGTTTTGTTCCCTCTTTTTTTTCCTAGCCATCGTCTTTCTTCATCCTCCCCTCTCAACCCCTCGGCCAAACCACCATACCATGCTCCACAAATTTTTTCCCATAGCCGCCGGCCACCTTCACCCGATCCCACCCTCTTGGCCGCCGAACACCTTCCCCCATTAGCTCCTCCACCGCCGGCCACTCATGTTTGTCTACATGAATGAGGAGTCAATGTCACCTTAATGCTTATCTAAAGAGTTCAAATAATTGAGGAAATTATTTTCATCCTTTGAAATTCGAATTTTGAATTTCAAATAGTTTCCTAAATTAGAAAGCTATTTTAGGAAAGTATCGAATCTCATTCATGATGTAATTCAAACTTAATTTGGGTGATTTAATTTTGGACGGTTTTCAAATTTTCAAATTCCACTAATTTGAAAATTGAATTCTTTCCTAATTTATCATTCTATTTTTGAAAAGTTTCTAACTTGACACTATTTTGAATTCAAATTTAAATAGAGTTAATTAAATACTTTCCTAAGTTCCAATCTAATTTAAGCAAGCTTGTACACATGGCACACAATCCCAATCCCCCATGATCATGCTGCCGCCCCCCTCTTCAATAGCCAAGCAATTTCCATTTAATTGTTTTGTAATTTTAAGTCCCTCCTTTGGAAATAATTACAATTCCCGTAACAGTTTTGTTCCTCACATCCAAATCCTCAAATCTCCATTTAATTGCTTTCCATTAGTATTATTCTCAACTTGGACAATTTGATTTATTTCTAAATCACTGAATTAATTTTTAGCTTAAAACCCCACGTCCCCTCCTCATTTAATTCCTTCCCAACTCATATTTTTCCCGTTGAAATTAAATCCCTATTTCCTCTCAAGCTCTGCCGCCCCCTCCTCTATCTTAGTTGCACTAGAAAAGCTTTTCTAGTGCAGAACCTGATGCTTGGCATTTACCTTCAGCCTTCTCATAGCCATTAAGGCTTGACTCCTCCCTCAAATTCAGCCACTACATTTAATACACCGCAAAATAAAAATTCCAGAAATCAAGGCATCATCCTTGGTGCCTTCCCAGCTGAACACTAATTGTCCTGCGCCACCTAACAATCAGTACATCTTAGGAAAGTTACCAGCTGCTGTCCTAAAGTTTATCCTGCAATCAAGTAAGACTCCCACTGTATTCAAACCATCAAGAGTTTGCAGGAATTCTCCAGTGCAACCCTGCGGAACTCCACCTCTCCCTAGCACAGCCTCCTACCCGTTCTATATCAAATAAATTATCAGCTAAAGGGGGATCCGCCCATAAATAATATTTTTTTACCACTTCTTTAAATAATAATCAATTTTTATATAAAAAAATCAGACTTAAAAATAATAAAAAGAATAGTTTTGCCCGCATCTTACTACTAGGTTTTCTCAAATCCTTGAAATGTTAGTGACGAGCAACGCGGCACGTAACAGTTTGAACGACACTCTTCCACCTATACATTCACCGTCTAGTCCCCTGGTTCATGGCCTCTCCCAGTTAACTGCCACCCACCGCCACCCTGTTATAATCGACGAGATGTGTGACGGTCCACCGCCCTTTAATGGCGGCTTTCGCGAGTCGCGGCTGCTTCTGCCGGCGTGGATCGAGGAGCAACTCGCGGATCAGTACCATGAGATACAGGGCTTGCTTCTCGATAACCAGGGGTTGACGGCTACTCACATCGCGCTAGTGCAAGAACTTGTTGCCGTCCATCACGAGCTTCATCGCGTCTCCCACGCTGTTGGGTCTATGCAGGCTGAGAGGGATGCTGAGTTTTGGGAGGTATATCTTTTCTCTTTGATCAATTATAATAATAATTTTTTTTTTTTTAACTTTTGTTTTTTTTGTTTCCTCGTTCTAGGGTTCTCTATTTTTAGATGTTTGAGCGATGGATAGTTTTTGCGCTTAAATTCATTGTAAGCTCTATGGAAAAAGGATTTAAAACCTGTCTGTAGGGAAAGCTAGGCGATAATTTTTTGAAAGCCCTATATATTGAATCTGTTTGTGCTCATTGGTTCCTCATATACCTTGTTGATTTTCAAATTATGTACATTGTGGAACAAGTACTAATTGCATCATTCGATGATTAAAAAAAAATCTACATGAAGCGAGTTTATGAAATGAAAGTGGAATCATGCTTGCTGCTGATAAATCTTGTATTAGCATGTAGGCCATAAATCTGGCCATTCTTTATATAGAAGTGCAATTTAAGCATATTCTTGTAACACACAGCGATCCTCCTTATGGAATTAACAGGTTTATGACAATTCCATGAAGATGAATGCAGAACTTAGTGCTGCTGATGCGATGAGGGCTGAGCTCATGCAGGTTCAGGGTGAAATAGAAAAGCTGAATGCAGAACGGAAGGATCTTACAGCCAAAGTTCAGATGCTTACCCAAGACATGGAGAGGGCCTCAGCCGAATTGCAGCGGGCTTTGGCAATTAAAGCTGAAATTGAAGGTATGAAGCAGGAAGTGCAACGTACTAGGTATATTTTTGGTGCCCTTTGCCTTTCTCAATCCTTTAGGCAAATAAAAACGACATTTGTATTAGTATAGTCCTCTTGTGAAATTTATTCTTTTTAATTGGGTTCGACTGAGAAATTGTTGATTCATTGAGGTTTTGTAGAATGATTAGATGCCTCATAAGGGTAAAAAGTCCTTAGCTTTATTCTTTTTTCAGCACAAGGATGACATGGGAAATCGGCTTACTTTATTTGATCTTTAAAATGGAGATAAGCTTGGGAATGCGTTGATTTACAGGGATGCTATAGAGTACGAAAAGAAGGAATATGCTGATAATTATGAGCAAGGTCAGTTACTAGAAAAAAAATCTAATATTGATGGCTCGCAAAGTAGAAAAGCTACGCCTAGAGGTGGCTAATGCTGAGAAGAGGGTTGTAGAGGGAGAAGCTGCTGGAAATCAAGGTACATGCGTCACGTTTTTCCTGCAATTGACAGATCAAAGTTGCTCATTCAACTTGGTTTTGTGAAAATAGGCACTAACAATCATCACGTCCAATTAATAATGAAATGATATTGAAAATTTGATAATTATAATAGGAGAAAATTAATTAATTTCCTCAAAATCAATTCTCGATCAAAATCAAAAGCATTATGCTAACCAATAACAAATTATGTAGAAGAAATATATGAGGAATGAATTTAGCATAGTGGATAAAAATCTGATCTCACTTCATTGCAAGATGACTTCCAACTGAAACAGTAGTCGCATGTGCGTGCAATTCAATATATTCTCAGCAAAGAAGTGAAAATATGAAGCTATTTTTCTCAAATCCCGTAGCAATAAGAGTTTATGGAGATCCTTTGGGCCTTCCTATGGCCCCATAGGATAATGAGAAATTATTATGTGCGGAGTCCGAATATAGAGGATCTTACGGATTATTGCATACCCTATGTGTAAGCTCTGCCTACGCTTTACGTATTTACTGTTTATTTGTAGATACATAGTAAATAAGCAACAAATAATTAGTTGTGAGGATTTGCTGCTTATTTGCTGTGTATCTTCAAATGTATGCACGTTTGTATTTATGTATTTAGGTTAAATTTCCTTCTTAATTTGCTTTGTCTTGTCTTACTAGTTGCAACTCTATAGTATCTTTGTTGTTTTTGTGAAGAGATTCAATTTGGTTTCAACTCTATCAACTATTTTACTTTGTCATGTATTAGGAACTTACATCTCCGTTTCAGTTTTAATTTTGGAAACTAATTTTGGATTTTGTAGCAGCAGGCTTTGTTGGGAACTATTGGAACCCTGATTCCACCCATAGAGGAAACACTTACCCTTATGGTTATGGCATGAATTCTGTGCGCCTGCTTCACTTGCACCAAAAATGAATAATCTTATATATTTTTATAATTTTTTATGACATTGTTGCATTTTAAGGTTCCCGGAGGTGTTGATACTGGAGCACAATGTGCAGCTTCATTCGGTCCTGGACATGGTTCTTGGAGTGCTTATGGGCAGAGATAAAATAGTAGGTTTTGACTGATTAAAACTTCTTTTGCGACGGATAGAAAGCTGTTTTAAAAAGCAGTAAGAAAGCTATCTCAAATGAAGCATAAATCTTTCCCTTGAAATTCTTTCTGAATCCCCTTGAAGTGATGTTTACTAACATTCTAGGCTAGAAAACTGAAATCTGTGAGACCTGACTTGTGATGGTGGAATTTTTAGTTAATCATTATGAGTATTATTAGTTTGGATTTTGATTATTTTGATGTAGCAGTTAAATCTAATGTACTTGAAACCTGCAAATAGAGTACATTGATCAAGAAGGACTGAATGATCCTCAATTCTGATTGTTTTCCTAAAAAAATTTCTTTGTTATCCTCAGTTCTGATGAATGGTGGTTTGTTCGCTTAATTCTTCTTTAAGATTACAGTGCAATGAAGAGATGTTTGTTTCTTTCTTTCTTTATTTTTTTAAATCTTTTACATATAGTTTATGTACTATTATTAAATTTAATTTGCCGAGCTTGGTATTATCATTATATTCAAAAATTACTTAAATACTCGAGACATCAAACTTTGAGGCCTTTCTTAGGCACAATTAGTATTCGGCTTGGTTGGAATAGTTTTTTTACTGTTTTTTAAAAATAATTTTTTTAATAAAAAAGTTTTTTGAATTAAAATTTTTTGTACTAGAAAGTTGTTTTATAAAGTAGTAAAAAAGTTTAAGATTTTGTTTGGGATGGCTTTCTAACAGTTTCTTAAAGCAGATTTTTTAATATAAAAATTAAAAATTTTACATTAAGAAGTTACTTCAAAAAGTAAACAATGCCTTAATCACCACCTCCTGTTTTTAGTTTACTTAGTCAAAATATTTGAAGACACAATGTTAAAGAAAGGTAATTGTTATACTTGGTATAACATATGTTGACATAAAATGCCTATTTTATGGTTAATATATAAGCATATAAAAGAGGAACATACAAAATTATGTGGGTTGTTGGTCACAATTGAGCATTATTTTTTGGCCAATGTTTACATGAATAAGCGACATATGTGAAAAAATAAGACTATAATTTATATTAGGATCATAAAAATAACCTCTTTAAAATTATAGGAGGCTAAACATATAATGTAATTTGATGAGGTTTCGTTTGGAACAATTTTATATTACTATTTTTTCTGTTTTTAAGAGATTTTTTAACTATAAATAGCATTACAAAGCAATAAAAAAATCTCCCCAGACAAAGCCAAAGAAAAGTATAAAGAAACAAAAGTTTTTGGTTTCATTTGGGATAATTTTTTTGTTGTTTTCAAAAACAACTTTCTAATACCAAAATTGTTTAATTTAAAAAATTTTATAATAAAAAATCATTTTATAAAGCAGTACCCTAAACTCATATTTTTTCTTTTGCTCTTTTTTTTTTTTGTATAACTTCTATTATCAAATTCTATTGTGTCCTCATATTTATCCCATGCATAGCTCAACCGAATATTTAACATTAAAAATTATGCAGCATTTTTTCGGTATGTGTTCTTAACCTTATTAAAAAATAAATTTACAGATATTCCTATTTATTTTATTTTGAATTTGAATATAAAGGCCCACAAAAAACTTACCAGCAAATGATTGGAAATCAGCATATTGCCTCCCTGACCGTTATCCTCCCGTCGCCAACTCGAAATGGCTGTTCCCAGTCCCCCGCCATGGGCGCCCCCACATGAGCTCGTCTCCCGCCATCCTGCCCTCCACCACCTCCTCTTCTGCAACTCCATGCCGCACTTCCTCCAGATCCACGCTCTCTCAATCACCACCGGCTCCGCCTCCGACAACCTCGCCGCCGCCCGCATTCTCTCCTTCCCCGCCCTCTCTCCCGCTGGCTCCCTCCCCTACGCTCGCCGACTCTTCCTCACAGCCCAAAAAGCCGACGCCTTTATGGCCAATATCCTCCTCCGCGCCTACGCTTCCCTTCCGAATACCAATTCCGCGCTCTCCTTCTTTGTGGAAAGCCTAGAATCCTCCCGCCTCCACCACCCCGACGCCACCACCCTTGCTCTTGCCCTCAAGGCTTCCGCCGATGCTGGCGATCTTTCCTTCGGCAAAATGGTTCACGCGATGGCGCTAAAGCTCGCCCAGGCATCGGATGTCTCAGTTCAGAATTTTTTGGTTCGGATATATGCTTCTTTCCGGTTAATAGAATCTGCAAAGTTGGTTTTTGATAGTATTTCCAACTTCAACGATGCGTCAAGGAATATAATGCTCGGAGCTTATTTGAAATGCGATCTTCTTGATGACGCCCGACAGTTGTTCGATGATATGCCTGTGAAAGGCGTTATCTCTTGGAGTGTCATGATTAATGGTCTTGTTCAGAATAATCGTTTCAGGGAAGCATTGGAGCTTTTCAATAAGATGTTGATGGAGAAGATGGAGCCAAATGAGAGTATTTATGTGAATATTTTCTCTATCTGTGCTCATCTCGGCGCCATTGAGCAAGGCAGGTGGGTGGAGAATTACCTGCTAAAGAAAGATTTTACAGTCACAGTGCGTATTGGCACAGCGATGATAGATATGTACCTTAAGTGCGGTTGTGTGGAGAATGCCTTCAATGTGTTTGATCTAATGCAGGAAAAGAACTCAATGACATGGAGCGCCATGATCACCGGGTTGGCCATCAATGGCCGTGCAGAGGATTCACTCAAGCTGTTTTCATTGATGGAGCTTTCTGGAATTTCACCTAACGAAGTAACCTTCATTGGAGTGCTGAATGCCTGTAGCCATTCGAAGCTCGTCGGTGAAGGAGTGAAGTATTTCAAATCAATGGTGAAGGTTTATAACATTCAGCCAGACGTTCACCATTACTGTTGCTTGGTTGATCTCTATGGCAGAGCAGGAATGTTGGCTGAAGCTGAGGAAGTCATCAAGAACATGCCCATGGAGCCAAACAGTGCAGTCTGGGGATCACTGCTCAATGCTTGCAGAATTCATGAAAATGCATTCTTAGGAGAGAAAGTTGGGAAGAAATTGCTCGAGTTGGAGCCTGAGAACAGCGGTCGCTACGTTCTGCTATCGAACATCTATGCCGGCAGAGGGATGTGGGAAAAAGTTGCAGAGCTGAGGAGAATTATGAAAGAAAGGAAGGTGGAGAAGACACCTGGGAGTAGTTTTATTGACATAAAGGGTGAGGTTCATGAATTCATGGCTGGGGATGGTTCCCACCGTCAAAAAAGAGAGGTTTATGGGAAGCTTGAGGAGATGAGGAGGGAGTTGAAGCTGGCAGGGTACAAGCCAAGGATCAAACAGGTGGTGATTGATATGGAAGAGGAAGAGAAGGAGAGTTCTCTTTATCATCATAGTGAGAAGTTGGCTCTTGCGTTTGGTTTGATTGGATGTGAGAGAGGGACGACGCTTAGGATCATGAAGAACCTTCGTGTGTGTGAAGATTGTCATTTGGTGATGAAGATGATATCCAAGATTTATGGAAGGGAGATTGTACTTAGAGATCGGTGTCGGTTTCATCATTTTAGAGATGGTATTTGTTCTTGTAATGATTACTGGTGACTGATATGATATCCATCCTGTCTAAGGGAGGAGAAATTATTCTGTGCGGACGCCAGATGATTCATATACGAAATCAGAACGTGTCACGTCATTCGTTACACAACAAAAAAATGACGTGCGTGGCGCGTCCTGATTCGCCTCTGAAAAGTATCCATTATCCGATTAGCACAGAATAATTTCTCCTTAGCAAGAGAGGAAGACCAATTGTAAATTTCTTCTGAATTTGAGCTCATTCCTGTTGGGATTTTTGAATATGAAAATCAGAATTTCATGAATATTATTTACCTTGTCATTATTGTTATCATAGGATTTATGTACACACCACAGAATTTTTAAATATTAACATATATAACATTTAAATCTTTATATTTATTTTTAATAAATAAACCTAGAATTTAAAGATTATGATGTTACAACAACAACACTATTTGACTACATGAATATTTTTGTCTACATTGCAAATAAATGATATAAATTATGATGATGCTATGTGAATAAATATTAAAATTTAGGTATTAGATATAAAAATAATTAAGAATTTATTAGTGTTGATGCAAACCTTTCTTATAATTTGTTTTCTAAGACTGGTCTTCAAAAATAAATGAAGTCTATTGCTTTTTTTTTTTAAGTTATGACAGCAAAAATTGAAAAAGCCAAGTCATGACAAATGAAGCCTACATAGCCTCAATCTACAACAAAATCTTGTTCATATAATAATATTATTTTAATTCAGTCAATCTTTAGCAATCAATACTGAATGTAATCCAAAGTTACAGCTAACTAATCAGGTCTGATCTCCCTAATGAAAAAAAATAAGCCCTTACATGGATCATATATGATCAGGAGAGAGAGAGAGAGAATTATGATTGTTATGTGGAGTTTGAGCTGAATATAAGAAGACAACCATTACAATAACAATCAGTGTTCTTTAGTATTAAGATCCAAAGTGCAGGATCCAAAAACACAGCATCCACTTGGGACATGGAATCCTTCCAAAACTTAGGCTTCATTTGGAACATTTTTCTTACTACTTAAAGCAACTTTCTAACTGCTTTAAAAAACAGTCAAAAAGTCATTCCAAATAAAGCCTTAATACCATATGAAACATATGAAACTTCAGAACTTCATGAAGCTCGGGATATCAACATACAAAATGTACATATGGGTATGCACACAAAAAAATATTTAAAGCGCAACGGTCACAAGCTGGTGACGGTTAACAAAAGGCCATAGTGATCACTGGGTAAGACAGGGAGCTCCATCTTCACCATCTGATTTCTCACTTTCTTCTCCTTGTCATAGGAAAGGCCTGGTATAGCCTCTGTCCCAATCATCTCGATGCCATCGATCCTAAAGTCTTTAAGGCTGCACACGAACCGATCAAGTCGCTTCTGCAAAGTGCGATTACCAGATAACATCTTATTGGATTTGGTGTCATAAGTCCATCCATTTTCACCTGGTTTTTTAACCATCCAAGCATCAACCCAACCATCAGGAAGAGGAAAAGCTCCATCCAATTTGTCATCCCAGTTCATATCGCCGACGAAGATTGCATTGTTCGAGTCTTTTAGTAGAATGAGAGATTGTTTTGCCTGAGCAACTCGTTCAACACTGTACATTTGATCCCATTTGGGAGGGGCAGGACAAGGACTCTCCAGATGGCTTGTAGCAATCACAAGCCGTTTGCCTGAATTAAGTTTGATGTCAGCTAAGCAAAGTTCTCTTCCCATAATGGAGTTTGCAAACTGTTTACATTTGAATGTCTCCACTGGCAACTTACTCATCTGTAGTTAGCAACGTCACAGATTCAGCAATGTAATAAAATGATAAAAGCAAGGAAAAGTGATAAACTGCCAAAGGTTTCAGATTGCAGATATTAAAAGAGTTCATGTGCCCGGTGTGGTTGGGTGGTATTTTAGGGAGAGTTGGAGTTTTGTTTTGGAATAACTTCCACGAGTAAAAGACCGGGCTACATAAAGCTCAATGCAGAAGTAAAAGGAAATGACAAAATGCAAAAATGCGATGACAAAAATGATGAGGACATCGATCCAAGGTTCAAACAGGTGTATCGCCGGAAGAATCACAGATCGACGGCCACGATTCAGAGCTTATATTTTAGTTATTATGCATTTTATTTTATGTATTCCTTTTATACCCTTATGTTGAGTTGAGTCATGTTGGGGCCTTGAGGGCAATTTAGTCTTTATTTCTTCTTGTATGCTTGAGACCTATATATATGGGTCTTTTCTCTTGTAATAGCTAATGAATATTTTGAATGAAATTTGTGTTTTATTTCTACTTCGTCTTGCATGAGTGCTTGAGGAGGAGAAGCTCAAGGTGAGCAAATCGCAAGGCCCACCAGTCGTCGGAAGAGTCCGCAGCTCGTGGTTAAGTTATTATCTTCTCGTTGTGCTTCGTTCATCTCCTTCCCCCTCCCATTGAGATCCAACCGGCCGAACCCGTACTTTGCCACCACCCCTCCTTGGAGCCCGCCGCCCACCACCTCACATTCCCCGCCGACCTCCTTGCCGGCAACCCCCTCTCTCCACCCGTCATCCCACCACCCATCCAAGTTTCCAATTTGAAGTTTGAATTTTCAAATTTCAAAATCTTTCATAATTTGGAATTCCAAATTTGGAAAGTTTTTATGACAAATTTAATTTCAATTTAAATCAAATTGAAATCTTTATTCCATCGCCACATCATCACCTCCAATTGGAAACCTAGCTCTCCACTAAATTCCCTCTCCTCCTCCTCATCTTGCCGCCGGCCCTAGTATTGGCTCCCCCCATTGATTGCCCCATTTAATGCTACCTCTTATTTGAAATTCAAATTGATTTCAAATAAATTTCCCCTCCAAATTTAGTTAATCCTGAATTTAATTTCAGGATTGGAATTAATCCCTTATTCTTCCCCTATTGGCCGCCGGCCTTGATTGGGATTAATGCCCATTAATTGCCACTTTATGGCATTGATCATATGAGGTTTGAAATTCAAATTCTAAGTAACCTCCCTCCTAATTTAATCAAAATCTGAATTAATTTCAGATTTGGTTAGATCTCTCCCTCTCCCCTCATCTAAACCCAATTCCTCCTCCCATAACCCGCCGCCCCTCCCCTTCTCCCACCTTGGCCGATCCTCTCCCCATCCTCCTTGGGGTGACTTCGAAAATTACGGGTGGACTATTGAAAGCACGCCGTCCGTGTGTCCTCCACCACCGGCAACCTCTCTGTGGCTCAAGACCCTTGGCATTGCAACCTTCCTCGTGGCATCGTTTGGTGTGCTGAAAATCTTCTCCCGCTAAGCCTAGTTTAGTTGAGTGGTTAATCCCCAAGGTGAACTTCTCGTTATTAAATTACGGATTGTTGTTTAATAGCTTTTGGTGTTGCTACTATCGTTGTTTATCCATGAGTTTTGGTCAATCTACGCATACTTCTTCGCCTAAGCTAGTTAATAACACGATTTCTTTAATGATTTTCTTGCTATCTCAATAAGATATTAATTGAAATTACGTTGTCATTCACTTTTAATTTTCTTAAGAAGCTCCTTGCATGTGGTATCACATCAAAAAATCAAATAAGCGAATGAGGCAAATCAATAAGCAAGTACTTAAAATCTAAATATACTCTTTTCTACCTAAGCTTTTCACATGAATTCTGTATCTTGCTGGTTGGCTACATTAATCAATTTTCTTCATTATTTTCTATTCAGAGACAAATTTTTATTTAAATCTAATAAAAAAAAAGTCATTTCTAATATTTTCTAACCAAGTCTTTTTAGGTCTTCCTCTATCACTTTTAACATAGGCCAAATCTAATTCAATCTAGCTCTACCTCTCTTAACAAAGTCTACATTCTTTTGATCTATGTTTCTTTTTGTTGTTGTTGTTGTTGTAAGTGATGACAATTAATTTTGCACATTGCTTCCCTTGATCAATATCCAAGAAAAATAGTTTAGTCTTATTAATAGATTTATAGATAATCTTCCAATTTATTTTTAATAATTTGTTTGGTGCAATTATTTTTAAGTAAAGTAAAATCAGTAAATTATTATAAGATAAAAATATAGTTAAAGATAGAATTATTCATAGTTAGATTGAATCAGGCCAAATAGATTCAAACATGAAGCAAAGAATTAGAATATTATTAAACAAAACAAAAATATTGCAATAAAGCATTGTTCCAAAGGGATAAAAAACAAAAATGGCTATAGCAGGAGTAACGCAATCAGAAATCATATGTATAATAAGCAAATAGAAAACTTAAAAATTTATAATTAGGTCTACACCATTTAGATATAAGCGTTAGAGAATGATTAAGGCAGCTACAGCATACTTGAAGGTAAAAAGAGTGGACTAAACATACAGAAGAATACAGACAGCAGATGATGAATATAATGATATGCATACTACAAATTTTATTGTTCTTAGAAGAAACTTCTAAATTTTTCTATCTAATTCTTCATTTATTCATTAGAATCTATGAGTCATAAAGAATAAATTTAAATAGAAGATAAAGTACATATATCATAACCTTCAAATACTTTTATTGTCAAAACATATGACATGTCATTAGAAAAATTTCAAAAGACTTGTAGTTGATATTCTTTTTACATAAGCAATTTAAAACTTCAAAGTCCAATGTAAAGATTATTTTTACATATATCAAATTTCTTCAAAATTTTTTGAATTGCTCAATAACATATCTATTAACGGTAACATTTCTTATGACTCCTATAACACGTCTTGATCATAAAAAGATGGCATAATACAATCTAAGCGTGAAAAACTAATCTAGGTGTTCCAGCAAGCTAAATATGAAGAGCAAGAAAAGTTCACGCAATCTATACATAAAAAGAAATGCCTAATAAAGAGCGACAGTCACAACAATATAATTAAGTTTCAGTTTTTTTAGTAAGTAAAAAAAAGAAAAAATACTGGATTTTTGTTCTTCTTATTGATTCAAAAAACTCAAAAGGCAAAAAAAAAAAAAAAAAAAAAAAAAAAAAAAAAAAAGAAAAGAAAGAAAAAAACTTTTAATTGATATAGTTCCCACATGCAAGGAGAAATGCTTAATACTTATTATAATCTGGATATGTGAATCTTAGTTTAGAATATAAGAAAGATTTCTATCTCCTAACAATCTAACTTAAAATATTAATAACTTCTAACCATTTAAATTCCATCATCTAAACTATCCGGTTGTTTATTTTGATGAAGTTTGGGTACAAATATTCTAAATGCATGCGTTTTAAAAATTAGCAGATTAGTTTTGCTGAGGGACAAATTCAATGTAAATTTTAGTGAACTTGAAACCCACTCTTAAGATCAATTTTGAGGTGTTTCAAAACCACTCGGTTTTGACCGATTTTCGAATACATCGCTTATATGTTGCCACCCGCTATCACATTGGCTCGGCCGATCACCACCGTTAACCTACCATCACCACAGACCACTCGTCGCCAGCTGATCACTACCGTAATTATCATTGCCTCCGGTGATTTTCACTGGCAGCTACCATAGCCGAACTTCATATTAAATTCATTTTACTTCAAATCAAAGACAAAATTATTCTCCTGAATTTACTTTACACTCAACCAAATAACTATAAATATTACAAATACAATAGCTTTACATTTTATCGAATTTCTTTTCATCCTAAATTCCTTTTTCAACAAAAAAAATAGTCCCTAAGATAATTATTTCTTTGATTTTTTTGGTACTTCTAAACCATCAATCCTTGGCTAATATTTTATTTTTTCAGGTATCACTTACAATCTTTTCTAAAAAGTTTTAAATTTTTATGTTCACTTGATAGTCTTCTCACTATTGCAAGATTATATATACACACCTTTCTTTCATATTCGATAACCATGAATCCTATTGTAACTCATCTTACTAGAATCTCCAAGTAGATTTAAGTAAACTCTATCAATACTTCTAATCACCATTTATATACTCAATAGTCCATCCACTTCATAAAAAAAAAATCTCATCTAGTTTAGCATAACCACTCACCCCATTTTTTTTCATGAATCAAATGTAAAAATATAAAGTTAAATTAAATACAAACACATTATTAAACTCCCAGAGAAAACAATAACTTCAAAGAGAAAGGAACATCAATGACAATAATTATAAAACAAATGAATTAGTAGCCCCATGGAAAAAGATGAGTGCACAAGAACATTCATGCAAACCGACATAAAATGATAATCCGACCACTACAATAACCTGCATGCAAAAATATGGCCTCTCAGCTATCATGTCCTGAGATACAGAGCAGCGATATGACTTCCACCACTTAGAGCTTCGGAAGATATCATAGATATTTGGTGTAACCTCCTGAAAGGTGTTCGAAACAGTTATTTCACAACTAAATGCCATTTCTGGAATAAATTATTAAAGGAGAAGGCACTAGTAACATTGATAAAGAAGGCTGGACCTGGAAGCAAATGAAATCTGGTACGTGCACCAGAATAAGATTTCCAAGGGCTTCCATCCTCCTATGAACTTCAAGGTCTTCACGGAACCAGACATTATAGCTCATAATTTTTAACACCTGTGGATTTGAACTAGGATCACCATTACCTGCAAAACGAACTCACATATTGCTCAAAGGTTAAAAAGATTGCAAGAAAATTTATCATCACATATCTGCATAAGAAATCTAAAACCATTGTATAAAGTACAGCAGGTATATATCAATAGCAACACAGGTAAACACCATTAATAAAAAGGTTTTTTTTTTCTTATATAGCAGGACCATCTATCTTAATTATATATATATATATATATATATGACAGCCAATGCTTAGACATTACAGATCCAAACTCAATTTTCTCCATATTTCAAAATTGAAGCTTAATCATCTCAAACCATGTGATAAACATGTTGGGACTTGAAATTTAATCAAACCATGGACCTGTGATATGCATTCATCCATTCTTACATGGACACTAAACATAAAAAACCATGCATCCTTTTCTCATCTATTAATTTACCAACTACCACCATAGAATGCTTCCATAAAAAGTTAGACTGGAAGATTTAGGTGTGGTGCAGGTAGCTACACTAGTATGTGGTGATATAGATAAAAGCATTTAACAACCACGTGATAAACATGTTGGGACTTGAAATTTAATCCAACATAGTGGCAGTAGTGATCCTTTAAAAAAAATAAAGCTACATTGTGGTTATACAACCATAATTTTTGCAGTTAACTAGGCAACCTGCCATCAAACATTGTCGTAAATCATGCAGGACTAGGAAAACTCTCCACTCATTCAAACTACAATCTCTCTCAAACAAAAGGCATAAATAGGGTGATTCAGGAGGCTCAACGCATAGAAAGAAGCATGAAATTTTCATAAATGGTAAGTTTGTGTGCATGACAACACAAGAAGCCAGGAGGAGAAAATTCTAAAACCTTCGAAACAAGAGATAAAAGTAGAGATAAGGAGCAATTTATAATGCAATCCAAGATTCCTTCAAGGGGAGGCTGATAATCTACCAAAAAGAGGCTTATTACCCTTCAAATTTGATAAAGATTGATTATCCGCTTTTGAAGAAGGAACTTGATTCAAAGGTTAGTTGCTTAAATCTATGAGATAATAAAAATTATCCTTCTTTCTTAATTGTATTAGACTAAGATTTTCAACCTAAAAAAAAAAACTATCCTACCTAGTAAATCAATTATATTCAATTCATTCGTGTTGAAACCATGTAAGTTATATTCTATAATTCCACTCTCTAGCTTTCTCTCTCAATCTCTTCCTATATGTGCCCAAAGCCTTTTCCCTTCTCCAAATTTCAGACATAAGGGTATTCTGTCTCTAGTATGACCCTAAGCAGCTCTCTCCCTAAGACACCACCTTATCCCTCTATTCCCTCTACAAGCAAATGGTGTGAGAATAAAAAATTATTAGATGTGCACTACATACATATGACTATAGGTTCCAATTAGGTGGAGTACACAACTAAATATCCCAGCCTTCCGTACGTAGAGGTATGTACATAGTCCAAATGACGGGCAATTTCGATGCAAAAGTAGGTATCAACAAAGAAAGAACTAACAAGCTTGAAAGAGAATTCAACATAGAGACAATAAAATAGAGTGGATCAATGACAAATCTAAAGGAAAGGGCGGTCCAAGGCTTCAATATAAGGAGATACTTTTAAGAAGGTTTACATAATGTTCCATCTCTTCTAGTTTTGTCTACTAGTGCTATTAGAAACTTTCTTTAGTGCACAATCCTTTTGATTCATCAATTTTCTTACAATTCCAGTTAAACTTTTTCCTGCAAGAAGGATAACCTATAAAAAAAAAGGATAACCCAATTAGGGTATCTTGTGATAAAGGTCGACTATTAATCCTATGAACCCATCCTATTTCCTTAATTTCATTAGATCAAGACTAGAATTGTAGCATTAGTCCTTAAAAATCTCTTACTGTCTAGGATTAAAGAAAATCTTTGGAAGCACCATTGATCCTTACAAAATAAAAACATAATGTTTGTGTAGACATAAAGTCAGCATTTTACTGCAGGAAAAGCTCGGGATACAGAAACTTAAACATGCTGGGTACCATTAATCTTTAAAAAAAAAAAAAAGAAAAAGTACCATAGTATTGATTCATTGGATCTTTTTTAGCTTCGTTACCGGGCATCAGAACCTACGGGTAGCTGATAAAAAAGCCTCAGATTACAGAAACTTACACATTCATAAGAGGTAAATTCTACAAGAAAAAAGAACGAACTTTCGCTTGTATATAAATATATATATATATATCTTTTAAATGAATGAAAACTTAGAAAAAATACATGGAGGCACACCACTGCGGCCATTAGAAACCAGTAATTTCTTAAAAGCCATGATTGGCTCAGGAAATTCTCTAAGAGAGGATCGCCATACACGAAGAGAAAAAAAAAAAAAAAAAACTCACATATTTGACATAAAATACTTCTTGCATTAATGGAAACTCGGACATCTTAAAAACCGATAGGTTCGCAACTACATATCAATAAAACTTAATAGCACAAGACCGGATTCGGATTATCTCCATGTGCAGTTCGGATCCCACCATCGCATGCAATTTGGATGACTAAAAGATTGTTAAAAACACTTTAAATGGCGACGGCCATTTTCTCAACATTCACAGCCATTCAACGTATTGTATGGCAGAGATGTAGAGGGATCGAATCCGAGCCCTGGTCACGCTTGAAGTTAATTCCTTGCTTTCCCTACTTTATATGTATAATGTTTCTTAAAAATACAAAGCGTTCGGCAAGGCATCAAGTTTTCGGTTTTCTCAAGCATCCCTTGCATATGCAAAAAACAATAATAAAAAAATAAATACACATCGTTCAAATATCTTCAAGAGTTAATGATTAAAAACAGATTTGCCTGAGAGCACCAAATGTTCTTCTTTGTCACTCCTCGCCAACTTCTCCAAGGGTCGGACATCGGCAGCAGCTTCTACGGGCGCGGGCCGCTTGCTTCCGCAGCGCTGGAGCGGGAGGAAGACCGATCCTATGGAGGAATCGGCGGCGGAGAGCTCGTCTGGGTCGAGACAGTCGCCAAGGAAACGGGAAAACGGCGCGGCCCGAGTGCCGCAGACCTCGCAGAAAGCTCTTCCGCTGGGGTTCAGGAAGGTGCAGGCCGTGCAAGGCCATCTTCCTGGAGAGACGGAAGCCCCAACGGAGAAAGTGCTTCCCCCGCGACCGCCGGCGGTGGAGGTGGCGGTGGCGGTGGAGGTTGGGGAAAGGCACATCTGGCAGGAGACTTTCTGGGAGGAAGGGTTGAGGAATGTGCAGCGGGAGCAGGACCAAGAAGAAGAAGAAGAAGAAGATGAAGAAGGAAGAGAAGAAGAAGATGAAGAAGGAAGAGAAGAAGAAGAAGAAGACATGTACACTGTAGTTCTTGAACGAGGATGATTCTTTAGAGGTAGAAGGTAACGAATTAAAGCCCTAGTGAGCAATGAGGTCATTTGAGGACTGAACTTTTCGGAAGAAGAGCGGAATCCGTCCGCGCCGGCTCACCAGACCAAGAAATCTGATTCGACTATTCGAGGTCGGCGACGGCGACCATGACGTTTGGAAAAAAAAAAAAAAAAATTTAAATACGTATTAATTTTATATGTTTTTTTAATTATATTTCAATATTCTTTATCATTTTAATTATATATAAATATTAAATTATTTTTATTTACCCATAAATTAAAATTGAAAATTATATAATTTTATTTCATTTAAATATGATAAAACTATCACATGCTAATTTTTCACTATGTTTTTATCATAGTTAAATTAAATATATTCTGATTATTTTTATCCCGTTTAGAGCTCAACTGATTTGAATATTGAAACTCTTTTCTCAAAAATTTGAATAATGTTTAACTTATAGGGGCTGTTTGGTAGCAGGATTTAGGCTGGATTTGAGGAGGATTTAAGCAAAATCCAGCCAAACGGCCTAAAATGCAAAACCAAATATCACGGCAAAGGAAATCCTCCCTAGACGGAAAAATCCGCCGATTCGCTCTAAATTGGGGATTTCCTAATCCTGACTTTTGCAGGATTTACGAAATCCATGATGCTAGAGGAAGAATCCACTCAGTAAATCATGTGTTGTAGCCAAACAGTCATATGAGATTTAAGAGGATTTATCATGAATATTACCAAACAGTTTTCAAACTGCCCTCCAACTTTCAAGTTGCGAATGTTTCAAATAATTTTCTTAATATTTTCTAAGACAATTTTTTTAGTTTGAAAATTATTTGAAATAAAAATTTTTGTATTGAAAAAATAATAAAAATTATCCCAAATGAAGCTTAAAGAAAAATAAAAAAACACTTAAAAATTCAAATGATGATAAAATACAGCAAGTATGAGAGTTAGGCTTTCTTATTTTTTGTTAATGTTTACGAGTATGATTATGACAAAAAGCTTAAAATATCGAGTGTGCCTTATCGTTACTATCGCCTTATGAACAATTCCGTAAATCAAGAAAGACAATCCAATCCTTTCACATAAAATAAAAGCCTTGCTATTCCTCAAATATTCATTACTTTCAGATGGATAAAATTATAGCAACAGATTGAGTAGGAAAGATTTTGGCATCATTTGAAGCTTTTTTTCTTATTAATTTCTACAGTAATTTATTAGAGCAAATTTTTTTTTTTTAAAATAACAAAAATAATGATCAAAATCTATCCCAAATGATTATATTTAGAAATCTTTTTCCAAATTCAACCAGTATATATTTTCTAACAATGGAACTTGGGATATATTTTCTAACAATCGAACTTGCTTTAAAAATACAAGAAAAGGTTATAATAACTCCAATGGAAGATAAGATTAGAGTCAACCGTATGTCGCCGGCCAAAAGATTAATAATTTATAAACAAATTATTTTTTGAAATTTAGTGATTTTTTACATAATTAATTTATTTAAAACACATTTTATTTAGGACATTTATATTCAAAATTTAATTTATCGAGCAAAACATATATATTTTTTTAAAATTATAAATAAGTCTAATTCAAAAAAATTGATAAATATAAATCTATGATTAGAAATACATGTAAAATAAACTATGGGAAAGAATATACACAGAATATTTTTTTTTATGAGTTTTTCAGTTCTTTAGGGAGAAATTATTACGTGCGATCACCGGACGCTGTCCAGAGAAGAATCAGAAAATGCGCCATATCATCATTTGGCTATGTACCGGATGAAATGACACATCCTGATTAGACTCCGAATAGTCTGTTAACCGCACGTAATAAACCTTGCAAGGGGAAAAAAAGATGGCCGACTACACATTCCCACCTAAATTTCAAAATTTTTATGGTTCAGGAAGGCTATATTTAGAGAAGATTGTTAATGCAAAACCTCATGAAAATTATGAATTAAAGCTTTCTAACTGCCAACTTACGCAAACATGGAATTCTTACGATATGTACCTTGACGCAGAAATTATACTATAAGCCATCTCTATTTGTCCTTCATATTAGAAATCTTCAGGGAATACCTCTTGGAAGAACTGGTTCAGGTCTCCTTTAGAGGTATCGAAAGCTAGCAGCTTAGTTGCTGCATCCTGCAACAAAGGCGTGAGTAGAGTTATTGATTAGTGTAGATGTTTCGGCTGTGATTGGATGCTGCAGATTTGAGTGAAAGGAAATAAAAGAAATAGTTGAAAAGCTAAATCAATTGCTGTAAATTCATAATCAAAATATACTTTGATCAAATTTCATTTCATTTCCTTGGCTTTCTTTATATCCAAAATTCCAAATAAACTTATGGTACTAGAACAAGCAGATTTTGTTTCATGAAAAATACGACAAGAATAAAAGATTTTACATTTCATTTTATGATTTTCATCAGAATTGTGTTCATTATTGATACGACATCACAAAATTAGCTTGATCGGGCACGAATCTCAAGGCAAAAGCTAGTTGGAAACTTTAAAAATTAATTCCCGGAGCACCCGAACTCCGATTTCAGCGAGCTTACAGTCAAACTGAGCGTCTCGGAAATACGAACCCAACGACACCAAATTCGACCCAATCCGAGCCCAAATGGGTACAAATCAAGGATCCGAAGTGCTGTTGAAAGGTTCAAACCGCAATTTGAGTTACCAAATGGTCTCCAATTTTAACGAGCTTATACTCGAATCGAACGGCTCGACGAGACGAATCCAACAAGCCCAAGATCGCCGAATTCCGACATCATTAAGGCCCTCAAATGTCCAACGAACGGTGCATGATCAAAGGGTTCAACATCAACCGTCAATTCGACCACTCCCTATTCGCCCCTGATCTCACACCTATTTACAAGCCACACCACTCCAGAAAATCTATAAATAAAGCCCTCATTCTTCACAAGAGAAAAAAAAAGGGAAGAGAGAGAAGAAGAAGAGAAGAAGAGGAGAAAGGGGAAAAGGAGAATCTTCTCCTCCTCGACCACCGCCGGAGTTCATCCTGCCGCCCGAACACGCCGGGATTCTGCGTGATATTCGGGAGAAAGCCGGAATTCTGCCTAACTTCCACCTGACGCTGAAATTCTTCCCAATTAACAACAGAGTTCCCTCCTAACGCCGAAACTCCGCCCAAGTGAAACCGGAATTCTCCTCCGCCACCAACAGACGTCGGACTTCTACCCGACGTCGAACCTTCACTCTTCTCCAAATTTCTACCCGACGTCAGACTTCTACCAGTTATCGGACTTCGCTGGATGTCTATGCGAAGATGGATTTCTTTACTTTGTTGGACTTTTACCTGACGTCGTCCTTCTAATCTTTGTCGTCAGACAACTATTCTTCCGACCTCCGTCGTCAGCCGACTACGATCCTCATGACTTACATTGCCCGTCTACTACAGTCCTTCCGACACATGTTGCCCGTCAACTACAGTTCTTTCGACCTCCGTCGTCCGCCGACTACGGTCCTCCTGACTTATGTCGCCCGCCGACTACAGTCTTTCAGACCTATGTTGCTCGCCGACTACGGTCTTCCTGATTTACGTCGCCCGCCGACTACAGTCCTTCCGACCTCCGTCGCCAGCTGACTACAGTCCTTCTGACTTACGTCGCCCACCGACTACAATCTTTCTGACCTCTATCGTCCGTCGACTACGGTCATCCTGACTTATGTTGCCCGTCGACTACAGTCTTTCCGACCTCTGTCGCCCGCCGACTACGGTCCTCCTGACTTACGTCGCCCGCCGACTACAGTCCTTCCGACCTCCGTCGCCAACCGACTACGCTCCTTCTGACTTACCTCGCCCACCGACTACAAGCCCTCCGACCTCCGTCGCCCGCCGACTACGGTCCTCCCGACCAAACGAACATGTCAATAGTGATTCTTTGTATTCATATCATGTAATGTACTCTATAAAATGTACATCAAGCTAAGGCCTTCTCCCAAGGAAGGGCCTCATTTGTAATCGACTGCAGTACTAGTGGATTCATTCAAACTGGGCTACCCCGTGGTTTTTCCCCCTTTTCAGGGGTTTTCCACGTAAAAATCTTGGTGTCTCATAAATGATAGACCCTCTCTCTTATCTGATTGCGTACCGGATTTTCGTATAACGCTAAGATGATAAACTTTATATTTCTCTACCGCCGTGAATACTCTCGGATGCAACAATTATATTGGGCTCTTAGAAAATGCTGATATGGATCAATGTTTCTTATAGAGATTATACCTTGTACTGCTGATCTTTGGCTACGATTTTCTGATCAAGGAAGCGGCTGATAGGCTTATCATACTGGATTGTGTCTAGAATATAAGTTGCTCTTTCAACAATTTCCTGAGGTACACCTAAATTACAAAAATATAAAATGTATTTTGCAATGTCAGAAGCTGAATTTAAATCAACTGAAAGATGTTCAGCTGAAGTTTTTTCGTTTGCCAAATGCCAAAATCCACTTGAATAGAATGCATAGCTTCTATGCCAACTGACGTACAGTATTTTTTTTTTTTTTCAAAATGCAAGAGGCTGCAACAATGGTGAATTGCATAGAACTGCAAAGCCAAGTAACTCAAATACATGATATGCAGCAAATCTCAGGCCTTTTTAGGCTCAATTTCTGATTTGGTTAAAAAAAAAAAAACAGTAAGAAAATAAAAAATAATATGTTTTTTGTATTTTTAAAATCAGATGTTTTTGAATTCTAGAACAGTTTTCATCTAGGTGAACGCCTTTGCTTTCAGTTGGAATCGAGAGGTCTGTCATCTTCATGGTCAGTAACAATAGTAACCTTGAGGGGAGGCCATTGTAAAAGACCTTAAAGGTGAAATTGTGCTTTGCGGGAAGTAACACATGGGCCTGCTTTTGGAGGGTGATCTCGCCTCCATAGTTGGCGATGATAATGAGGGTGAGATTGGAGATATTATAGCCACTGTAGACAGCGAGACAGATGTTGACGTTGGCTTAGGGAGGTTTTGCTGGGCTTTGGAAGAAGATGGTAAGCCGCAAGGCTCGTGAGCTGAGAACGGGGGCGGAGGAATGAATGGGGCTTGGTAATGGAAAACCATGATTGCAAACACATCAAAACTTTGCGATGGTTCTAGCCAGCAGAAGGACCAGAATGGAGGCAATAAGGTCTTTTGATAGTTCACCAACTGCTACAACAACAACAACAACAAGCCTTTATCCCACTACGTGATCCAGGACTTGGGACCTGGCAATGGCAGTGTTAATAGTTCACCGACTGCTAACCTTAAATTTTCCTTTCCCTTCCTAAACTTCTATAATGACGGCCATATGGAAAAAGTTGTGTGACAACAATGGAGTCACGAGGGAGAAATTATTCTGTGCGGATACCGAACGACATCTAGAGACCAATAAAAATACACAATGTCACCCTGCGACTCGGTACTGCTAAGTACTCGGTACCGGTACCGACCTTCGGTACCGCGGCATCCGCACATAGAGTTGCGTCATGCGTCCGCACAAAATAATTTCTCGTCGTGGAGACCATGACCGGAAAGAATGAAGAAAGTATTTTGCGCGGACGCCGAACGCTGTCCGGAGATCAATCATAATGAGCCACGTGGGTAATGCGGCTCGGTACCGCTCGGTACTACGGCTCGATATCGTGCTCGGTATTTCTGACGTGACTCATTCTGGTTGGTCTTCGGATGTAGAGCTGCATTCGGCGTCCGCATAGAATAATTTCTCGGAAAGAAAGAACAAAGAATTTTAGGAAACGGGTGTTTGCTTATATATATAATATAAACAAATTATTTTAATTTCAACTGAAAAAATTAAAAAATAAAAAACAAGACAATTTTAAAACGAAACAAAAAGAATTGATCCCAAATATGCTCTTAGTATATGTATTAGATTAGCAAAATTAAGACGGTAATAATGAACCATGGTGATTCTGCAAGAGAAATTGAGAAAAAGCACCGTACCGGCGAGACGGGCACAATGAATACCTACATAGAACACAGTTATGGTCAGGCAAAAGTCTGGCATGTAATATGATATAAGGGATATCTGCACGCACCATAACTCATAAGTGCATGCCCAGGAACAAGCCTTCATAGAAAAATAAAACAGAATCAGCCGTGGAAAATCAAAATTATGCCATAAGGAAGCTTTGTCATAGTATAACTTCCCAATGGGGTTGAGGGTGAATATATATATGGTGTGGTTCTGTGAAAATCATAGATGGTGCGCTCTCTTTGTGGGGAAAACAAAATTATAAGCAAGAAAGATTGCGTGGTGTACCGATAAAGAAAAATTATGTCATCAACGGTATCTTGGGTTTCATCAGGTCTCAAAATGCTCATGGTGTACAATTTTATTTTTCCAGACTGCATGTGTTTAATAGGAAAAAAATTAGAAAAAACAAAAACAGAAGAAACTGGGATATGATTAATGCACTGACGCCAGAAACTAGCTTGAATATATAACCTTTGGTAAGAAAGTCTCACTAAATATTTCTGTCAAGTGTGTACACACGAACACCTGTGAAACATCATCGCATGCTAGAATTACACAGGAAATAATCATATTCAAATAAGAACAGATGATTTGGTCATTATATTTTGGAATAAAAAGTCACAAGACTACATAGACAACACAATTTGTATTTTGTTAACTACTAAGAAAGAACGATAGCATTTGTTTTCCTTACAGCATTGGCATTAAAGAACGGCGCCACCAACATTAATATCAGAAGATAAACACATTAATTAATAAAGAAGGGAACATTTAAAAGAAGTCAACCATGCCAATATTTCTTATCTCTACATGAAAAAATAAATATTTGCTAGATTTTCATAACAAGTGACATTTTCAAGTGATATCGTAAATGCCTAAAGAGAATACTCAAGCAGTCATGTAGCTTCAAAGCAATGGCAGAGTCAGAAATGGGGTGGGGCACATATTATAAATTTTAAAAATATCTTCAAAATTTTTCATCTGGGGGCTTGGGACCAATAATAACAGCTTTAAATTTTTTTTTTAGTTGTTAATATAAAAAAATAAATCATATAATCATCTGGTATGATTAAATAAAAGAGTAAATACATTTTAACAATATAATAATACATTAAAAAATAAATAGCAATTGAAATAAAAAAAATTTCATGCAAGTATTTGTTAATGACTTATGAACACCTTTAGATAACAGTTAATCATTTGTAGCAGATAGGCTTGTAGCATAGTTAAAAGGTTGGTTTTGATAGGATGGTCGGGGGTTTGAAACCAAGGGATTACAACATTTTGTAAAATGCAGGATGTTTGATCACTTGGAGCCATTACATATTTACCTAGCAACTATTTATCAAACTATGTATGCCATTAGTATCCTATAACTTGAAAGTTCGTTAGGATTGTTAAGCTCTTATAAATGTCAAGAGTGCATTTTTAAATGTTAGGGTTTGCAACATAACTGCCGTACGGGATTTATTCTAACCTTTGGGGGATGCACATAGTTAGCAAAATGATCTATAGCACCTCCAAGTAGCCCAATACCATCTGTATTAAGCAAGTTCAACATTATGGTAACAAGGAAACAGACCGCACAGCACAAAAGAACACTAACCTTCTGTTAAAGTACCCTTTCCAAATTCATCCAATAAGCACAAGGATCTTGGTGTTGCATGCCTGTGAAGATCGTAGGGAACAATTAATAATAAACAGCTAAGGTAGACAAAAGTATGACCGAGCATTGTACCTAAGCATCATTCCTACTTGATGAAGATCAATCATAAAAGTAGACTGGTCAGATGTCAGTGGCTTGCTCCCCATAGCACAGAAAATCCTGTCACAATACCATGGCTTACTGACAAGTCACCAAGATCAAGTTTAAAAATGGAAAACAATATCAGTGAATTTTTTCTAAACAAGTCAGGCCAAACCTGTCAGTCAAGCCAATGATAGCTGCATCTGCTGGCACAAAGCTTCCAATATGGGACAGGAAAACCACCAAAGCTACCTGAATTTGAAGCCGTATACGTGTCTTATCTCTTTTTTTTTTTTTTGGAAAATTTTGGGGCAGAGCCCGTATATTAATCAAAAGGAAATTACAAGTAAAACAAAACCCAGCTCAAAAATAAAACAAAAAATACAATTGAGGAAAAGAGCTGAGAGCAAAAACTGAGAGGACAAAAAAACAAAATTTGTCTCATCAGGGCTCAGGAGCATCTAAAACTGGCACAAGGCAACATTATAATCATAGTATGAGCAGCTCATTGCCTGAACAAACTTGAACTAACCACGGTTTCCATTCGAAAGACCACACGGACGTTCCAGCTGGGTGCAGTTTGCCAGGCCAAAAAACTGGGTCTCAAGCGGGGGAGAGACGAGGCCATCCAGGGGTTGAAAAACATGGTGCCAGTTGACAACATCATCGCCCAGAGACATCAGAAATCCCAGTTCGGTAAGAATAATGGCGAGAGAAGCAAGCAGGGAATGTAGCAGATATGCTATCATAATGTTTCCACTATGAAGCTTTAGCAGAAATGGCCAGTGAGATCTTATGGCAGATAGCAACAGGAGAGCAAAACTTTCTAGCGAATCTTCTATCATTTTTTTTCCCTCCATATAAAATAAACTAAGCAGCAAGTGACAAAAAAAGCAAAAATTCTTATCTTTGGAATTAAAACGCTGCATCTCATCAAAAAAATCAAACAATTGCAACAAAGTAGGCCTCAATACGTGTCTTATCAAATGCTGAACATGTATAATTTCGACTTTTCTGTAATCATAACTTTGCAAGGAGACGTAGGTTAAATTGAAATTAGAGTCAACTCTCATCAATAAAATCCATATCAAGAGACGCATATGTGAAAAGAATTATATGGCCATATCACAACAGGAAATACTTGTCCAAGTCAGGGAATTCTTAAATAAACCCAAAAAAATCCATATGTAAGAATTTCAGCTCTCTGGTTTCTACGAGAATTTTTGCAAAGAATGTATCCACTCTACTGGTATCTATCTGTTGCTCGGAGTATTTTAATGATGATTTTTTTCTGATTTATGATTTTCAGTGGTGAAAAATGGGGGTATAGAACAACTCGTCATTGTTGGGATCAAAGTAATATGATTTTTCCTGGACTTCGAGTAGCACATACTTCTTATAATTGAATTTTAGTTGGTTTCTTAATTCCAATTTCTTGAACATTATAATGTAAAATAAGTAGACTTGGCTGGCGATTAAACATGCCTCAAACTCAAATGGTTTTAGAAGCAAATTCTGAAGGCCTTGACTGGATGACTCCAAAACAAATGGAATGACCCCATTGAAGATGTTTCAAAACGTACTTGCATATACATGGAAGAGGACACTCAACTGCGCATATACATCATATTTGCATATAAATGCGATACTGAATGTCATGTTTAAATGAAAGCCTATGCATCCTATAAATGTATGCAGGAGGTCATTTTAAAATGCAATTGCAATGTCAAATGACATGCTTGAATGAAACTCTCTGCATATTGCAATTGCATACGGGAGGATATTTTGGAGTGTAATTACAATGTCAAATGACAAGTTTAAAACCCTATGTATATTGCAAATGCATGCAAGAGGTCCTTTTAAATTGTAATTATAATGTTAAACGACATGCTCGAATAAAATCCTCTGCATCTTATAAATTGCATATATATTATGAAATACATATCAATGTGTATTTTAATGTGTGAGAGGGGGGGGGGGGGGGGAGGGGTTTAGCATTTTCAGAAGTAGCTAGTGCGCAGGATTTCACTTTAGGCTTTGTTAACACCTTATGTCCGCATGCATGAATATGGATCCGGTGACCTTGTTTACTAGCGTGCTTTCATACGACATTTGCAGATCACGTGCAGTGATAACATTAATGTATAATGTATGGTGAATAACCATTCATGCCTTCAGAGCTAATGCCTTAGCAGTCTCAAGCCTCTCCTGTAATACTCTGTCAATTTTCAAGGGACTGCGATCCTTTGGAGGTTCAATAGTGAGGTACCATAATCTGATGAGACCAAAGGCTCAGTTGATATACAGTTAGATTTCTTTGTCTTAACTTCATCACAAGGCGGTCTCCTCAAAGCATGAATAGAACAAAGCACAAGGTAGTTTTCAATATCCCACCGACATTCTAGTATCTGATATGCATATGGGACATGGAAGCTTCTCCTATAATCATTGACATAACGATCAAGAGCAACTTGCTTCAACCTGCAGCAACATTTGATGATGCATGTGTAGGACATTAGGTTGTGAAGCTTAATCTCTAGATATTTATTTTCCATTCAAATAATACAACGTTTCTCCAGAAGCCTCAATATTTCTGTAGGAATGAGGCATTTTTAACTGATCATAATTTGACTCCACATAATCATTCAACATTATATGATTAGTGCCACAGTTAAAGCCTTCCTCTGATAACATGTTGGTGAGCTTTGTCTTTACATCGAGTTGCCTTTATCCCAACTATCACTATCAGAGTCTCTAAAGTTATCAATTAAATGACTTAGTTGTACTTGCTCAGTAAAACCTTCAAGTCCAATGTAAAATAATCGTGCTTCTTCTCAGTGTTGTTGTTAATTACAAGGGTTTCCTACAGTGACTCGTAGGCGCTTGCATCTGTTGTAGTCCTGTATTTGCTACGATCTTTAGTCCTTTTCGCAAATATCAAGTTGCATGCGTATCTATGTTCACAGAGCACTCACCATCCTTGCAACATATCTACTATAATCACTGCTTGTGGATGTTCGTAGGGAATATTATCATTTGAAGGCAGGTATTGTACGTTCGTTGGCATGTTGATGTGGTCTACTAGCTGGGCTGCATTCATCACTAATTTCTCCCTGTATGTTGATTGGCAAGTTGCTGCAAATGCTTGCATGTCTTCTAGTGTTCATGGGAACTGTCACATGTATTTGCAAGATAGTTGTCATCAGTCGTATGGAGATTATTATATTTGTTACATGTCGACCGCCTTCGCTTGCAAGGGATATACCATACTTGCAGCACAGCTATCATCATTGCTTGTAGGTGTCATGTGGGGAGTATGATCATCTATACATGTTAGCTGGCAAGCTGTTACATCCGTTGTTGATGCTCATAAGTAGGTCAATGCACTTGTTTATCAACTAACACTTGTTGGTGGTAAGCAGGTTATCTTAACTATAACCTTCACTCCATCTCCAGTCATGTTGCATTCTTTATGTGTGATTGTGGGTGAATCACTATGTTGCTGGCAAATTGCCCGCAAGGCGGCTACCGTGCCTCTTTGCAACTAGGCATCACTGATTGCGTGTAAATTGTATATTTTGAACTCATGGCACACATCTTGGTTATCATGTCATTGCATTCATCAACTGCCAACTTCTTCTACTTGTTGAAAGTCAATATATTTGTTCACTGTCAGGTGTAGAAGGTTGTTATGTTTGCATGCAAGTAGAGCACATATCCTCCTCAATTACTGTTGATTATTACTTGGAGTTATGTTTAACATAAGTCCCCTGCTTATTCATTTACATTTGTTTAGTCGAGGCGAGGCTTTTCTTCGAATTCTTTATGACTTGGATTACCATTTAGTATTTGCATATTTAATTTTATTGTGCATTTTAAAGTTTAGGGAACTCCTTATTGTTCAGTTCAAGTTCTGTTCCTTGCATTTGTTCAAATTTGGTCCCTTGTTCACTAAAAAATCAGGCAGCCTCCTGATGTCTTCCCTTTTTAGGGGAAAATTTGGGAGTCTGAGCCTTCTTGCCATGCCAAGAAAGACATGCACGGCTGGTGTCTAATGACACCGCCACCGTAGTCTTCAATTACACCATGCCAAGGAAGGCGTGCATGAGTCTTCGAGGTTTAAAAATACACAAACACCCGCATGGGTCCCAACGAGAGTGATGTATTCACACACGTGATGTCTAAGGATGCTGCACGGGTCAATAAATTTGAACATGATCCTCTTAAGCAGGTAAATAGGAGTCGACAAGGTTCAACAAATAATTATAAAATGCCTCCAAACACTAGCATGGGCCCCCGACAAGCATGTTATTGATACACACATGACATCTAGGGATGCTGAGCGGGTCAATAAATGAATATAGTTCGAGACTGATCCTTCTATATGGATAGGTAGGAGTCGACACGACTCGAATTATCAAACAAATATGTGATCATGGTGTCGACCGGGATATTTGTTTCAATACGTTCATATAAGGCCTTCAAGGCCTCCAACAATGAAAATTCATTCACAATGCCATAATACCTACGAAACCCGATTATATGTCGACAGCTTGACAGAGTCGAAACCTCAATAGAGTCAACAAGGTTCAACCCATGAATGTAATGACCCCATATTTACCCCGATGATGGTAGTGTTGAATGCAGATCACAACCGGATGGATCAATTCCAAATGTTCAAAATCCCAAATGCCCGAAAGTCCAAAAATATCAAAATCATCCAAGTCCAAAAATATTTAAAATTGAAATCAACCATCAAACCACTCAAAACAAAATCCATCAACCCTCCGCAATAGTTTGCCTAGGTGGACAAATTGAAAACTAATTCAGCTCACTAATGTCTGGTTTAGAATATCACTAGGATTCATTTTCAAAATAATCTCCTGCCAGTAAGGACGCGGTACGTGTCCTCTGACCTGTAGTTTTGCCGCCAAATGGCAGCGCAGGATAAACGGTTATGACCCGGGGCTCTCTGAACTGAGTGGTTTTGCCGCTAAATGGCACCACGAAATATCGGTTATGACCAGAGCCAATACGTTCTTTTGCAGCATCAAATCTTTGAGATATGAATCAATAAGATATAATCGATAGGTCATAAAGCCCTCTGCTAGCTAAGGTGGATTCAAATCTATCATCTTAGACAAATATCCACCTCAAGTCTATAAGGTACCCTTGGACGAAGCAACCCATGGCTGTCGACAAGGATCCTTCTATTAGGTTGGTTCGACTACCTCCTTTAACTAAGTAGACAAGGGACCATGATGGTCCAGGACGACGAAACCATAGGATCTTGATCGAGTCCATCATCCATTCCCCCACCATTCGTTTTAAGTGCAAGATGGTGAAATTCCCAATTTTAAATATCAAACCTTTCCAAATACTCATGCCCATGTGCTACTATATACCAGATAACACGCATCTCTACGTATCTGATCTATGAATAGCCTTAATCGAAAGTTCTCTCTTGTTATCAGGAGGGGTAATTAACTATAGGGGCTTGCGCCTATAGGAAACCAAAACTCAGATCATAAAGTCCTCGCAAAATGAGGGCGAAATCTCTGGGTAGTGTCTTTTCTACAATCTCATCTGCCTTCCCAAAATTTATCCTGGAACTTAAATCCGTTAAAACTCCCTTGAAGAAAAGCAGCGGGGGAGGCCGGGGTCGAATTTTCGGAGCCCACATATTCGCTCTCTCTCTATATATTTTTAAACAATTTTATTATTTTTATTATATTTGAGATTTACTTTTAACTAAATTTTATTCTTTATTATTAATATGTCAATTATCACTAATCATTCAATTCATTTTTTAAATATCATAATCTCTCATTTAAATATAAATTTTATTTTATTTCATTATTAATATCTAAAATAAAGTTTATATATTTAATAACTTCTATCTTTAATTAACTATTTAAATATAGTTTTATTTTTTTATACAATTTATCCTAAGTTCATAAATTCATCATTCTTCTAAATTTAATTTATTATTATAACATAAATTTAATCTCATATATGAATTTAAATATGCTCTCTATATATATTAATTAAATTTTATTTTAATGTTAATATTTTCTACGTTATTTAAAAATATAAATTTTAAATTAAACTTCCTTCATTGTATTTATTAATTTATTCTATAAAAATCTATAAATTTTAAACTCTCTCTCTAAAAGCATAGAAAAATTCTCACTTTCTCCCTACACACTCTCTTTGTCTCTCTAAAACAAAGAGATTCTTTCATCTTCCTTTCTCTCTCTCACTCTCCCTCTCCTTCCATTTTCTATTTCTAAAATATGGGTAGGTTCCTGACCAAGCACAATAATGAATCTTATCCTTATTAGCTAAAACAAACCTTAAATCTAATAAGAGCCTGAGACTTGGCAAGCATAAAAATGATGCTTGTTATAATAGCATATCAAAATGTCGCCAAAAAACATTGTTAGAGAAACCAATGCTATTTAGATGAGCACGCAAGTAATATGTGAACTAAAAATGACCTGTTAATATACAAAAACAATAATTTTATGTTTCAGTAGTCAGGTCTTTGAAATCAACTATAAAATATCATGTAAATAACATGTTTGACCTGTTTAACATATATGCTTTTTCCGGAATAGTTTGGGCCACTGATGATATTTATCCTTCCTGTGAAAGATAAAACACCTAATGCATAAAATTCAAAAACGATATCTTTCCCTAAAAGTAGAAGTTCTTCAATAATTACCATCATGAGATATCTTTGTATCATTTGGAACAAAAGTGTCCACTGTCAATTCCTGCAAGACATGCCTGTTTGAGAACAGACTTAGTTGCACTCCATTTAATTAAAAAAGTATGTTCTCAAGTCAACAAGCAAGAAGGGAAAAAAAAAGTTTTAATTTAAACATGTAATCCTAATAGTTTTAATTTAAAAACTAATTTCACAAGAAATTAAGCAGGCTGTGATGATAGCAATGAAAAAGAATAAACCTTAAATTCAAGATGAGTTTGCTAGTAAGGGAAGGGGAATAACCTGCCATTCTGTATGTCAAGAAGTGAATCTTCCGTCAAGATAGGCCTCACATAGTTGTTTTGTCGAGCAATAAGTGCCAAGGATAGAAAGCTAAAAGAAAAAGTTGAATAACCAAAGAATTCAAGCAGATGAAAGACCAAATAAGACAACAGAGAGTCATTCTATTTTAATGTTAAACCCACCAATCCAGTTCTGCTGCAAAATTTACCGCCTTTACTAGCTGAGGTGCAAATTGGAGTATACGAGATTCCAAGTCCCTGATGATTGCTCTTTCCATATCTGAAATAGCAAACAAGAGAAATTGATGAGAATAAATGCAAATAATAAACTATTACTCATTGTTACCAAAATAAAGTAGATCAGACATATTCTGATGCAGGAACTAATAAAATCTTTGGATATTGAAAATTCAAGCCCCGACCTTTTACTTCAAAGAAAAGATGGCACAAACGAGCTAAAAAACTTAACAAATAGTATGAAACTGATAAATTAGGAAAGCATGAAGGAAAATCACATGCAAAACAGATAATCATGAGTTCATTGACCCAGCAGATTGGCCTTAAGCCGCTTTGTCAGGCAAGTTATTTTGGCTAGCAAAGTCAGGTCCAATCTAATAAAAAGGAAAATTCAAATTGTGAACCATTTTAAGGTCAAGTCCTAAATGATCTAGCCTAAACCAACTAAGCCAAAAAAAATAAGATTAGACAAACATTAATGTGCCCAGGTATAAATTTGAACCCAAGTTGCAAAGGCTTTGAGTTGACCGCAGTTCATCCCTTGGTTTCACATATTCCTGCACAAGTGGACCTATCATACCCATCATTTGATACTTGATGCGCTATAAAAGATGCACATTTCCTTCTATTCTAGTAGGGATACAAATTTCTTTTGATGATGCAGACCCCTAGGCTCTGCCGAAATTTAGGCTGACAAGATACGTAAATAAGAGTTAAAAAAGGAACCATTTGAGCAAATATATATATATATATATATATATCAAAATTTAAAAATTAAATTAATAAAATTGAAATTAGAATTACAAAGTGACAACCCGAACCAAAATAGACTTACAGACAACTAGCACTGAACGTGAACGCTCGCCAACAAGCATGAACCAAAATGTCCCCCAAACTCCTAGCACACTCATGCACATTCAAGTCCTTTAAAGAACACTATGTGAGATGAAATTTGTGTGAAATGAATTATACATGGGATCCCTATTTATAACCCCAAAACCAATCATTTGTAAGGAGCCCACCAAACTAAAATCCAAACACATAAAGACTTGAGAAACACGCATGTGAAAATTGTGTTAAGATGTTTTTTCGAGGCTATGTGAAAAGTGTGCTAGGATGCCGACTCGAGGCACTCGCATCAAATTCCCTATAACGATGCAATCGGATAAACATGCGAGCATTAATGCACCTAAATGCAAGCAATAAACAATCTAAAATATGAAATTATAGGCATAACACCATGATAATGCATTCACGTGACCGATCGCCAGGTCGGATCCTCCACATCTTGAACAATTGTTTCATGTGAATGTCTTCTAATAAAATGAAATGAACAAGCTCGTTGCAAGTCCCAGGTGTACAGGTGCCCTGGTTAAAGCATAACAATAGCTACCAAAGCAAAGGGACAGGAATATGTCCCGTGAATATCTCAAACACCTCATGAATGCATGGCTTCGAAAAGAGACAAAATAGTACAATATTGCACGTCGCAAGTTGCACGACTAGTTCACTAAAGTATGTGAAAAACATCAAATCATCAAAGCAAAATATTGCCTGCGTATTCCTCGGTTGTATCATGCATTTGTACTGAAGACATACACGTGTATTATATTTATGCACTAAACTGTGACTGTGCATATTGTCGATAATGTGAGTGCATTCAACAGATGTATCAATAATCATGCAACATGCAAATGTATCATGCATATAAACTATCTAACATACAAATACATCCTGCATGTAGACTATGTAACTGTATATATAACATGCATTATACAAATGCATCATGCATTTATATTATGTTACATGCAAATGAATCATGCCTACCTACTATTCGATGTGCAAAATGCATTACGCAAATATGCTATGTAACATGCATACGCATTATGCAAATATGCTATGTAACATGCAAATGCATTATGCTAACATCCATGACAACATGCAAATGAATCATGAGTACATAATGAGCAACATGTGAATGTGTCATACTATTACATTACATGCATCATATAAATACATAATTATTATGCAAATATATTATGATACTTATACAAATACATTATACCAGTCATACAAATGTGTCATCCCAATCATTAAATGCAAACCATCACACTAATGCATTATGCAAATCATACAAAGGCATTAATTATGTTGCAAATGCATTATACAAATGTAGTAAAAATGTATTTGGCATTTGAAAGAAATTTAAACATCATCATAGACTCTGACGAGCACAATAAATAGGCAAGCAAGACATTTGAGGATGTTGTGCAGACAAAAAAAATGTTAAATATATCATCATGAAAATTGTATAAATATATTAGCAAGTGCACTAAAATGGACACGCATCATTTAAAGTGAAACTTAAAATATCTGCATGTACTCTGACCCTTGAATACAATTCCTAAATTTAAGATCTGAGGATGCCGTGTGAGTCAAATTTAAAGTCCAATCCTTGTCCTTGAATGAATAAGAGTGGACACGTATTGAGACAACAAGTGAATATATGGCCGTAATATCAAATAAAAATATTTGATTTTATACATTCACATTAGACTTTCAAAGTCTCATAAAAAAATTCATTAACAAAAACACAAAACTCATGAAATCGACACTCCTTGAATCCATGAAAATATTTGGCTTTAACACTGTCATTGTCAGGTCCCAAGTCTTGGATGAGAAAAGTGAAGGGTTGCGTTAGATACTTGACAGCCAGCGTAAAACTTGTCGAATAATCACGACATTAATCCTTTAAAAATATATATTAATGCTAGGGCGTCCCCTAGAAGCGATGCACTATATGACCTAAATACAACGACAAGTGTGCAAGGGCCGCTGCACCAGCGCCCAGGTGCAGTGTTAAATAGGCGAAGTGTTCCCACATCAAGGACAGATGTGGGCAATGAAGCTAGTCCATGAAACTAAAATTAGGATAGGAACTTGGAATATAGACTCCCTTATGGAAAAATTAATGGAATTAATATATATTATGATTCATAGGAAGATAAATATTCTTTGCATTCAGGAAACTAAATGAGTAAGAGAGAAGGCTAAAGAGATTGATAATTTAGGATATAAACTATGGTATTAGGGTAGGATAATGTTATAAAAATTAATAGAATTAGCGATATAATTATAGCTTTAAAGATTGTTGTTGATGCAAAGATTATTAAAATTATAAGTGCTTATGCTCCTCAAGAAGGTCTGGATATGGGTTCAAAATTAAATTTTGGAATGACTTAGAAGAATTAATACAAAAGATACCTCTTGAAGAAAGAGTTTTTATTGGAGGAGATTTAAATAGACATGTTGGTAGAGAGGTGGATGATTTTAAAAGCATTCATAATAACCATAGTTTTGGAACGACAAATGAATGTGGTAAGACCATATTAGATTTTTCTTTAACTTATGTTTTCTTAATAGCTAATATCTTATTTAAGAAAAGAGATGAGCATCTTATCACTTATAAAAATGGATATAATAAAACACATATTGATTATATAAAAAAAAAAAATTAGATCATTTAGATTGCAAAGATTGTCAAATTATTCCAAGTGAAAATATATGACATCGATTATTAGTTTTGGACTTTAAGATAAAGAGGCATAATATAAAAAATAAAGTAAAACGCTTTTCTAGGATTAGATGGGGGCATTTAAAGAATGCCGACATTTCCTTGCTCGTTGTAGACGAATCCGGAGTCAAGGTCGGGATCGGCCATTCATCAGTTCCGAAAGGTTGAAGTGTTGGAGACGATGGTCTTTGCTTCCCTTAAAGACTCTTCTTGAGAAAAAGAAGTTTCTCTCAAGGATTGAGGTAAAGAATAGGGAGGAAAGTGGCCGGCCCAATGAAAGAGGTTTAGGGAAAGAAGTTCAGATTTTGGGAGGTAATAGGAGGGAAATTGGAGAATTTGTTTCCCTATTTAATTCTTAAACATGGAAAGAATTAAAAGGGAAAAGGATGAGGGGGGGGGGGGGGGGGGGGGGGGTAGGAGAGAAGGAAGGAAGCTTTGAATACTTCCCTAAGGGGGAGGGCTTGAAGTTGGAAAGTATTTAAGAGGTGGGGACCCAGGCGGTGGCGGCAGGGGTGTCAATCTCGGGTCACGATTTGGGTTCGGGTCAAACCTAAAACTGACCCGACACAATTTGGGTCAACCAGACCCAACCTGAATGACCTGGTTCAAAAAAAAATCGCTAATTTTTGGATCCAAAAATGGGTAAATCTTCGATTTTCACGTAAAAAATGGGTCAATCTTGGGTTGTCTGGTAAAAAACGGGTTTTCGGGTCAAAAATGGATCGATTTTGGGTCAACGGGTCAACCCGAACCGATTTTTGAAATTGGTCGAATTGTTGAACCTGAACCCGACCCATTTCGGTTCGGGTCAAACCAAACTCCAAATTTTTGGGTTGGGTTCAGGTCAGGTTTTCGGGTCGGGTCTAATATTGGCACCCCTAGGCGGCGGCATGGGGAGAGAGAGGGAGGGGTTTGGGAAATTAATCAAGCCTTCTTGATTTGGATTATTAAATTAGGAAGGGCTTAATTAATTCCCAATCAATTTAAAATTCAAAGGGGTTGAAATTTGTCAACTATCCTAAAATAGAATTAATATTTTAGGTAATAATTTCAAATTCAAATAGATTTGAATTTGCAAATTAATTGAGTTACCTAAAATATAAAGATCTAATTAGGAAGGATGTGATTGCACGCGTTAATGGAGGGAAACCAAAGGGGGCCGACGGCTTGGGCACTAGGGATTTGGGTGAGGGGCCGACGGCTATGTCGGGAGAAAGGTGATTAGTTGGGTGGTGGTGGTGGGATGAAGTTGACGGGTGTGAAGGGGGTAAAGGTTGGGAGAGCCGGTGGTTGGAGCTAAGTGAACTGTGGGTTGGAGGAAGAACGAAGGGGGGAAATAGTAGAAAAGAAAAGATAAAACTAGCCACGAACCTAACTCTTCCAAGGTTGGTGGGTGATCTGCTTCCCTCTCCAAGGGATCTCTCTCCAAAACCTCTCACGCTCTTGCAAGAACTCAAAATGCAAGAAATTTATTATTCATTCATTAATCTTCAAAAGAAAACATAAGGGCTATATATAGCCTTATACAATGGATGGGAAAATAAAAAGACGACTTAGCCCTTTGGGCTTACACATGACCACCCTTAAGGGGTAGAAAGGGAGAAACAACTAAAATAAATATAAAACAAATAAATAAAAACAAGTACATATGAGGACTTAAAAATATATCGGCGCGATCGTGGCCGTAGATCGACGACCACGCCTATAATAAACTTTTCATGCTCCAATGTCCCCATCAATATATATATATATATATATATATATACTTTTTTAATAGGAACAACTATAATTTTGAATGCATTTTTTTAATATTTTTTTATCAATATCTCATGATCTGTGATCACACTAAAGAAAAATACTATTTAGAGAGTGATGTAATGACTAGTACTAATTTATGCCCCCATTAAAAAAAATTTCTGGCTCCGTCCCTAGCCGACAACGCTCATGATTAGTAATTGACAAGTACAAATGTAGCACTTTATGCTAAAAAAATATAAAGCGCCTTAGAAGAACCTTTTTTTACTTTACTGAAGATTATATGTTGTTTCAAATTAGCAGTTGTATTACAAATGCAATAATATTATTCATTTAATATTTAGAAACAGCAATGAAAAGTGCCAGTAATAACTTCTACTAGAACTCGTATGAAGTACAAACATATCATCTAAAAAATTAGTTGCCGACTTAACTGAGATTAGTAAGAGAAAATAATCAACATCAGCTTACCAAGAATTTTATGATAGATATCACCAAGAAGGTTGTCCAATTCTCTTGTCTTGGCAGTACGATAAAAGAACATTTTTTCCTCACCATCTTCAGAAAACTGATAAACTTTCAAATTATATGGCATGCATGACGCTTGAAAAGCAGATAAAGCAGGTTCATACCACAAATTCCAAATCATTTTTTTCTAATGTTTCTTCATCAAGCTTCTCATAAAAAATGCACCATAAATACCCTGGAAATGGATCTGGTTACTAGAAACAGAAGTAGAAATAATATGCATACAAGCATAGATAAATAAAAGCAGCTTCATAGAGTCTTCCCTCTATCATTGAAAGACTTAACAGAGACTTATATAGCACAGCATAATTAGAACAAGATTGCTAGTTTTGAAGTAAATAATGCTCTTTTAAATAAGGTCATAGATCCAAGCTTTTCCTAACTACGAGAAGATTATTTGTTAAATAAAGAATATAAACTTCGATTAATAAAGTTAAAAAGTATGTGCAATCTAGGATTTATTTCCAGCATGATACATACTCCAGATTCAACCACAAGCATCATCACTTCGGGTTAAAATTTGATGTAGCAGGGAAGGCAGTTTTGAAACAAATAAAGGGTGAGAGGGAGGAGGGGGATCAATTCATATTTAAAAGACGGACAAACCTATTTGATGAATATAAACAATTTGAGGAGCTCTGTTTCCATAATTCTTAATCGAGAGAGAGGCAATTTCGGCCGAGGACACCTTCAAAGAATAGCCCTTTTTTAATAACAATGGAAAGCAACAATCAAAATATGAACTTTCCCAACATAGTGCTTATCAAACAACCTGATCCAGAAATTCTGGCAGTTGCTCATATACCAGCCTTAGCTCATCCAGCTGTTGAAGAGATTGCACATTGTTCAGATTGCAATTCAGTAGTATTTTCATAAAATAAGTAGGTGAGCCAACATATTAAATATAAGCGTAATCCCGATCCCAGCAAGTTTTTTGTTAAGAATCCATGCTCTGATCAAATATGTATAAAAATATTACACAAGAAAAATAAAGATTTAACTGAGGAACGTCAAATTACAGACTGAACATAAAATCTTTGATCGGCATAGATTAAGCTAATTTCAATGTTTAAGTTGAAAACCAATACAACAATAAGTTATATAACAAATCATGAAGCCAACAAATTGGACAGACCCGAAGGGTGTCATGATTTACATGTTTGTGGAAAAATCTTAAAAATTTCAGCATTCACAACTCTTCAGATCATTGACACCCTCACATGAAGCTCCAACAACCAAAAATCCATCTGATGCAGACATCCGATTGTGGACGTTAATCAAAGGAAGAGATGAAGATCAACGGCCGAGATCCCTCCAATTTTTATCATAGTTTATTAATTGTATTTTTGATTTAATTATGTATTTTTTGTTTTTACCCTTACTTAAGGGTCTTGTCTTATGTAAGCCCAAGGGGGAAAGTTGTCTTTTAGTTTCTTTTAAGGCCTATATATAGATGCCCTTGCCCTTGCTCTTGTATTAGACGATGATGGATTAATAAAAAAAATATTTCTACACTTTGTTCTTGAGAGCGATGGGAGTTCTTAGGAGAGTGAAAGTCCCTATATGAGGATAATAAAATACCCACCAGCCACAAGATGTGTCCGGGCTCGTGGTTGAAGTCCCTTGGTGAAGGGCAACATAATACCCGTCAGTCTTTGAAAGAGTCCGAGACTCGCGGTTTATTTTCTTTCTCTAATCCCTCACCTCCTCCCTTAACCACCGGCTAAATCTTCTTTCTCTAATCCAAGACTCACGGTTTATTTTCTTTCTCTAATCCCTCACCTCCTTTAACCGCCGGCTAAATCTTCTTTCTCTAATCCCTCACCTCCTTCTCTAGTCCGAGACTCACGGTTTATTTTCTTTCTCTAATCCCTCACATCTTTCTCAAATCCCTCACCTCCTTCTCCATTTTTTATCTTAGTTTATTAATTATAATTTTGATTTGATTACGCATTTTTCATTTTCCCCTTAAGGGTCTTATCTTATGTAAGCCCAAGGGGGAAAGTTGTCTTTTAGTTTCTTTTAAGGCCTACATATAGAGGCCCTTGCCCTTGCTCTTGTATTAGACGATGTGGATTAATAAAAAAAAGTTTCTACACTTTGTTCTTGAGAGCGATGGGAGTTCTTAGGAGAGTGGAAGTCCCTATGTGAGGGCAATAAAATACCCACCAGCCGAAAGATGTGTCCGGGCTAAGATGTGTCCGGGCTTGTGGTTGAAGTCCCTTGGTGAAGGGCAACGCAATACCCGTCAATCTTTGGAATAGTCCGAGACTCACGGTTTATTTTCTTTCTCTAATCACTCACCTCCTTCTCCTTTAACCGCTGGCTAAATCTTCCCCTAGCCACCGACTTTCTACCTCCCATCCTCTTCCCCACCACCGGCCACCCACCCCCTTTCCTTTTCACCCATCGGCCACCACCCTCCCCTTCTTCCAACTGCCAGTCTCCACCCCATCTCCACCCTAAAACCCCACGAAACCACCACCTTCTCCACCAAGCCGCCACTTTTCTTAGCCCTCTCATCCTAGTTTCCTTCTTTCCTATTGGGATTTTTTTAAAAAAAATTGGAAAACTTTTGAATTTAAATTCAAATGAATTTAAATTTCAAATAATTTCCTAAATTAGTTATCTTATTTTAGGAAAGTATTACAATCAAACCTATTTCAAATTCAAATAGAATTTGATTTAAATACTCCTTCCTAATTTAAGATTCCCCACTTGGCAAGCTTTAAATCACCTCCATATGCCCATTGAATTTTGAATTTCAAAATTCAAACCAACCTTAATTCCTTTTCTAAAATAAATCTTATCAATTTGGAAAAGATATTTATTTGAAATCAATTCCATATGGGAATTTCAAATACTTCCCTCTTTGATAATCTTTAATTAGGAAACCTCCTCAATCATATTAAATCTGAGATTAAATTCTGTTGGCTCAAGAAAATGACATGAATGCATGAATCCCATTTTACAGCCGTAGGATTCCACTTCCCTTAAGTCAGATTGTAGTTAACTAGATTTCCCCTGAGGGTAGTGTCAGGGTTTAAAGATTTGGGGTCCTTACTTCCTATGGGCGCAACCACTCATAATTAATTACCCATCTTACTACGTAAGAGAGAACTCTCAATTAAGGATGAATAAATTTTATATATTTTTAGTCTCAACAGTAGGGGAAGTGGAGGAAACCCGATCAAGATCCCATTGTTCCGTCGTCCCGGGTATACCGTAGATTTCAGTCTACCAACACTAACAATTATGACTATAGTGTCTAGGGAATCTGATTAGCAGCCATGAGTTGCCTCCTCTCAGTAATCCCGAATAGACTAAAGTGATTAGATGTAAGTTTTAATTTTGTTGAGTGTTTTGGGGTTTACATCTATTATAATACCCAGAAATTGATTTAGTTTAGGATTTATGACTTCGTTTAGAAGTAACCCAAGAGTTTGGTTTAGAGCGGGTCTTATGGCTTCTTCAGGAAGTAGCCCAGATATTTAGATTTGAGTTGGGACTTACGACTTTCGTAAAAAGTAGCCTGGGTATTTGAAATTTGAATGGGGCTTATTGCCCTATTTACGAGTTGCGCAAGGATGAGTCTTACAACCTAACTCTACAGCGAGGCTGCCCAAGTGAGGGGTCTAGGATTGTATTATTACCTAAATGTTTCCCTCAGAGGTCCGACTTATGACTTCTATTAGAAGTAATCGGTGTTTTAATTGGGGATTGGGGTTAGATTACTTTTTACCTAAAACTTTATCCTAAGGTCGGGCTTACGACTTTCCTACAAAAGTTGCCGGGTAGTGGGTCTTACAACTAAGTTCTTATAAACAAGGCTGGCCATATATTTAAATTTGATTGTTTGAGCGGACAATAGTTGTTTGAAACTAAACCACCATTGTTTTCAGTTGGTTGTTTATTAGTAGTTGTACTTACAAGTTTGACTAGTTGTGATTGTAACACTAGTGTTCTTTTGCTACAGTAGTTTTCCTTTCTATTTTAGTAGATTACTTTTTTCTGTATCATTGTACTGTTAGTTTACTGCAGCATTCTCTGCTTTAGCATTAAATTTAATGTTGATTTAATTGTAATGCTAAATGAATTTAATTTATTTGTTGCAGGAAGTACCGAGGAGTACATGCTCGGTACACGCTCGGTACTGAGCGGTACATGCTTGGTACTGAGCAGTACATGCTCGGTACACACTCGGTATTGAGCAGTACATGCTCGGTACACGCTCGGTACTGAGCGATACATGAGTACATGCTCGGTACACGCTCGATATTGAGCAGTACATGCTCGGCACGCTCGGTACTGAGCGGTACATGAGTACACGCTCGGTACATGCTTAGTACCGAGTAATACATGCTCGGTACACACTTGGTACTGAGCGGTACATGCTCGGTACACGCTCGGTATTGAGCAGAATTTCAAAATTACTCTTATAATATAATTTTGAACCCCGCAAGGGGGCAGCGCCCCCTTGGACCCTCGGCAGACTGGTATATTTTTGTATTCATGTTGTTTTATTATTGGTATTTGGTAGTACAAATATCTCGACCGTATCTAAGATACGACGACCTTGGGTCTTGAAATTTAAAACCATCTGCCCTGATTTTTAATCAGGGCAGATTAAAAATCAACGGCGCAGGTCTTCGATACCTGTTTAAAAGTCTTTTCCTTTTCTCTTATTATTATTTAGATAAATTATATTAGATATTTAATATTATATAAATAATAATAATATATATTTATATATAATATTATATATTACAGTATGCATTTTGAAGATTGGGTTCATTTCGAGGCAGTTTGATATCAGATATACAACAGGATTTAAGTCGGATTTACACTAAATCCAGCCAAACGAATTTTGTGCATGCATTGAATCCCGGACATGGGTAAATCCCTCGGTTTTATGGATTTATGGCATTTGACCGAAGAAGCAAGCCAAGGGTAGAAAGTTACCTTCACAATCAGTGAACTCTCGTTGTTGCTTCCAATCAAAATGTCGTCTCTTCCGATTTGACAGGAAGGGAAATTCGTCGAAGGAGCAAAGTCGGATAATCACAAAGGAGCTGAGAAGCGATTTGTGCGATCTCGACACCACCTGCGAAGGAACGAAGACGGAGTCGGAGAAGCGAAGTTGGATGACAAGGAGGGAGCCGAAGGAGGGACGGGTGCTGTCTCTCTCCTCCCGCGAAGTGGCGAAGTCGGACGGCAGTAAGGGAGCCGCAGAAGCGTCGTGCGAAGCAACGAAACCTAACCGCGACTAAGAGCTGGAGAAGTGACGGGTGCGGTCTCTCCGTTCCCGCGAAATGACAAAGTCGGACAACCACAAAGGAGCCGCAGAAGCAACGCGTGCGATCTCTGCCTCCAGGGCGGATCCAACTTTTTTTTTAGGGTGGGCAAAAAAAAATTTTTTTTGTAGGGGATGGGCAAAGATGCTTAGTATTGATATAAGTAGGGCAAAAAAAATTTTTGAGTGGGGGCAAAATGCCCAAAATACTCAAAATATTTCAAAATTTCCCCTCTAAATATAAAAAAAAATTTTTTGAGGGTGGGCATTTGCCCACCCTAAGCATGTGGTGGATCCGCCCATGTCTGCCTCTGCGGAATGGCAAAACCGAACAGGAACGATGGAGTGCGAATGTCCCCTCTACTCGCTTTTATCAGTTGTTTTAAAGAAGAGAGCGGATTATTTTGATTCGAACGAAGGGTTGCTTCGCTTGAGCACACAGTGGGCCCGACAACAGGTAAACTACTTCGAAAAAAATTTATTTCATTTCTTTTTTTTTTTTCAGTCAACAAATTCAGATTTAATTCCAATCTTCTTTTAATGCTTATGGCCCACATGCATTGAATTGAGATCCTCTCTCTCTCCCCCTAATTAAGCCTCCAATCCCACCTATTACTCCCACCTCTATGGCTAAATTAATTTCAGCATTTTGAATTTGATTCCCTTCTATTTCAAATTCAAAATTATGAAATTGAATTTCCCTCCAAAAACCGCCGCCCAACCTAAACCCTACCCACTTCTCGTAGCCGCTGGCTTTAGCCCCACCCTTTTCCCTCCTAAATTTATTTTTTCCTAAATTAAGTCGTTTTAATTTTGGTAAATTTTTTAATTCAAATTTAAATGAATTTGAAAATTCAAATTCTTTCCTAAATTATTTAGTTTAATTTTAGAAAGTTTTCCCTCAATCAAGGAATGATTAAATCTGAAATGGATTAGGAATCAATTCAAAATTCCTACATTCATCGAACATAGACACGTCTTCCTACATTCATCGAACCTAGACATTTCTCTCCCCTCCTTTGGCTAGCCCTCACCTCTTTCTCTCCCTCTTAAATTAATTAATTCACCAATTGGACATCCACTTAGAAAAATTAATTAACCAAAACCCCCCTCTTCTTTCTACATCACCATCCTTCAACCAACCCAATGCCACCATGCTTTACAGTATCACTATAAGCCCCTTATCATTGTTTTAGGTCACTACCCCGTCGCACGGCCCACTAATAGAAAGGAATCTTCTAATCCTACATTTTTCTTTGCTCTGGAGATTTATTGCCTAACACCATAGCCATGGCTCACCTAACACCACCTTTGATAGCTGTTACAGTCTCCTTGGTTGACATAGTGTTTTCATTCACATTTGGCCCTTCAACAGAGAGAAGGGGAACTTTTCCTTCCACCACCATCACTTCTTACCAGCTCCAACACAAGGTTGCTGCCAACTGAACTCTCTAGCAGTCCAAGTCTAACTCAGACATACATGGAAGCTATAGCCACTCAACTCTTCTCTAACGATGTGCTCTAAGCTTACATAGTGCGACTGGATTGATCAGCATCTCCAACATCTATGTTATTATTTGCTCTTTTTATCGTTTTTTATTTTATCATTTTCGGTAAAATCTGGTTTGGACTTAAGAAGCAAATATAATCCATAGGGTTCAAACAGCTAACTACAGAAGCTTCACCTCAAAGCAACTGGTGTCTCTTTATTTGGCTGATAGTGCATATGCACTTCAAAGTGTTAGGAAATGCTTACAGGAAATAAGAATCCCCCCGGCTGAGTTTGAATTTCAGCCCAATGAAAAACAGATTTGAGAAAAAATTGGAAGTAACCAGAAATAAATCTTATTAATTGATAATACTAGAAGAAAAACACAATATAAAGTTGTATCTTCTATTGGAGAAGAAGATCTGGCTCTCCCAAACTCTCTAGATGCCTCTAGAGCCCAAACAAGAACAAAGAACTCCAATTCCAACAAAAAACATTGATGAGAAAAAATCCTAGAAGAAAATCCTTCTTAAACAAACATTAATTCCCCCTAATTACCAAACAGCCCCCTCTATGAAAATTTCCCTCCTAATTTCCCCCTTAATTGGGCTTGTGGACCCCACCTTAAGGGGGTGGCAATGCTGGGGCGGAACCCCCTTGTTCCGCCTCCTATAGATTAGGACCAGTCCTGGTTGGACCGGCTCGATCGATCCAGAAACCAATCTAATAAAAAGGGAACTCCATAAAAAGAGGGAAGTGTGTACAATACAACAACGATGCTTGATATGAAGATTAACCTTTATTCCAGCAATTTATCCATATATGTCATTCTTCAGGTCAATTTTAGCAATTCCTGTACCATTTACAAGGACTTCAAATAGTATGTGATGGGATGACATTGGAATGAAGTAAAAAGAAATCAAATATTTAGCCATAAAAAAATAATAATTTTTTTAATAAAGCTCCACTTTTTAAATAAAATATTTTTTTCTAGAAAGTAAATTCATGATGGCCTCAAAATGAATAAGCTTGTGGGATCTCAGATGTTGGATGTGTAGAAATCCCATAATGATCAGAACTAGCATGAACACATTATGGGAGAAAATGATATAAGATGGAATATGAGATGAACTTTAAGTATAAAAAAGAGTAATATTGCTAACCTCCTCACAAAGCCCCTCTTTAACTAATGTCTCGTAACCTTTATCCTTAGAACGCTGGGTATCAATCACACCCATCACCTGAAGACAAGCAGTTTTAAAATGATGAGGCCAATACAACAAGCATAACATCATATGGCATGATGAAGCAATAATAATAATAATAAATCTAAAGCAGCTTCACCGCTGCCAATAATAACATTCAATCAAATGCAAGAATGTCTTACTATATTTTCAGCATACCTTAAAAATTAAAATAAAAATGAATTTAATGAAAGAAGTGAACTACCTTGATGTCAAGGTAATCCGTGAGCAACAGAATAGCAGCAAATAACATCAAGGAGAAAAGAGGGTAGTGATGTAGGCAAAGAAGTCCTAGAATTGCCAAAAAAAAATATATATGAACATGAAAACACACACTTACAAGAGTATATTTCAGAATAATTGAATTTCTGGACTTGAAGGACTTTTCTGGATTGTTTCAATTATCTTTAGAGTTGTAGACCATTTTTGTCATTATAAGGGAGGCACATATACAATATTTTAAGGAAATTTGGCATGATTTTGTTGAGTTTTAAGTTGGTAAAAGTCATTTATAAATCTTTCAGAGATGGAAAATCATGCAATTACATTCGAATTTAGAAAAAAAATTAGAAATTTATATAATTTCATTCAAGAATATAACCCTTTTCAAGAAAGAATTTTATCACCCTTACAACTGCACTTAGAAGGGAAGTTGTGGTGGGCATGGGTGTGGGGTTCGGGTTGGAATGGAAGGTGATGAATGCTTGCAAGAAAGGGGGTGGTGTGAAGAAAGAAGTTGAAATTGAGGCGAACGAGATAAAAGATGGTGGGAATGTAAATAAACTCATAGTTATTTAGAAGGAAACAAAAATATAACCAATCTCATGATGCAACTTGGGTACTATCTTTCTCATCGTAACATATTTTCTCATTCTTCTGTCTAAACCCAAAACAAAAAATTCATAGTTGAATGAAAGAGAATTTTTTATTTAAGATTATTCCCAATCACATCATCCGCACTATAACCCTTTCCTTATTTTCCACACAATCTAACGGAGAAAGTTCATAGCTTAATTGAAAAACATAAGAAAATAAAATTTGAACTAATAAGATTTCCAAATAGAAGGTTATCACATTGCCCAAAAATAAAGAAAATCTTAATATAACTAATGTCAAATTAAGAAAAAAAAAAGTTTGAACATAACTACTCTTTATTTACTGTAGTGTTGTTTCGGTTTGAACACTCCATAAAATCTATTGATCATCAAATATTTTAATCTCAATGATTTAAAAGCTAGTATGCACTGCATCCAACCATGGTAAGAAATTGAATTAATCTGGAGCTCAGACGCTAAATGAAAACAATGACTGGTTGACCCGTCAGCATGTAGAAAGAGAATCCAGACTCTATCCCAATCATGCATGCGTTGAATCAACTAAGATGGATTGACCGTTAAGGAAACCTGGCTATTGAGTGAAGAAAAAGACAAAATATCTAGCGAAGGAATAAGAATTAAACATGGAATGTAATTGTCTCTAAGTGAAAATAATTCTAAAGGTTCGTAAAGTAAAAATTGTAGTGCTTTATTCACTACAATTGGTTTGGATCATGTAGGTTCAGGAGGCTATTCCAACTACAGCAGATGCAAGATTATTGTCAAAATTTTACACTTTATTCTGTAGCTTTCGAACAATTTTACCTTATGTTAATGTGCATTTAATATATTAGTCTTACATTTTCACAGCAAATAAAAAATACATGAATTGTCCAAAAGGGGCAAAGCCATTTATTTAAAAAAAAAATACAATAATAAATCTTTTGAGGAATAACCAACGAATTTCCAAAAATACAACTAAGAAGTCACCAATACATTAATGAACCTCTGATGAATATAAAGCGAGAAATTTTCAAAAACACAATTAAGAAGCAATTACCAACCAAATCAAAGACATAAACTAGCTCGATTGATATGCATGTGTTGGCCTGCAAGGACAAACAAAAAACTTTTGGCAGTTAGTTGTTAGCTATGTATAATTAGTACTTTGGCCGTCTTCATAAGATTGTGGATCACCACTTCTATACCCTTTCCAATATGCGCAGGTGCAGGCAATCCAACCTCTCTTGAAGATACTCCGATATTCCGACTTCAAATATTTTGCTTATGTGCAAAAGGGAAGTTATGCACTGAAACAATTAATGCACAATTACAAGAAAGTTATATAGAAATTACGGTTATGTTAGAAGAAATCAAGCTCAACTACTACACTTAAGCTACTTCAAATAAAATATAGTACACGACATAAAATATGACCTAATAACACCAAAGCTGTAAAAGAAATTGCATTGTGCACATTTATGCAAGTGCATTTGGCAAGTGTGTGTTTATTTCTGTGCATGTGAGACACACCCCGAAAATACATATATCTGATGAATGATAGGAATATCAGTCTAAAAACAGAACAAATACGTAACGAGAAGCAAACATACGAAGATTGCCAAAACACTACAGGAAAATCATTCGTTTCCAGCGGAAATCACTGAATTTCTGATAGAAAAAAAATTTGACAGTAAATCACTAGGAAAATAAATACTAGCGGAAAAATCCACCATGTTTCCTGCGAAATTCGGGCAGAATTTCCTGCCGAAAATTTTTACTGCAAAAATTGTTGCTGGAAAATTTTTCGGCAAAGCTCAAATTTGCTTTAGCTCAAATTCTGAAAACCAACCTGAGCTTGCTGCAACTTGCCTGTGTTCCGCTGCTCGCCCTCTGATGCCTGCCCGCATCCTGCTGCCTGACTGCCTACTCGCGCGTTGTGTGAGATTCGAACCTGCTCCTTCGAGTTTTAATACTATGTGCCATTCCACACGATCGCGAAGCAAAAACTGTTATAAATAATCCTCCCTCCTATTTTCACCAAAAACTGAAAATAATTTCAGTTTTCAACTTTCTCCCTCCTCTCCTTACCGCCGGCTCATCTATGGGCATAATTGCAATTGATTTCCAATTAATGCATTAATTGCATTCATTAGGAGATTCAAATTTGAATGTTATTTCCCTCCTAAATTCTTAAAGCTGAAATTAAGTTCAGTTTTTTTTTCAAAATCTCTCTCCTCTCCTCATCCTAATCCCACCGCCGGCCTCCTTCTTGCTCCCAACCCGCCGGCCCCTTGCTTCCCCTTGAAGATTCCGTGGTAGCGCCGCTCAATCCCACGTCAATGTTGCATGGAGGAACCCGAATGGAATTACGGGTTTGAATACGACAACCGTGGACGAGTGAACATCCTCCGATCTCCTTTTTTTGACGTTGGTTTAGACTTCGACGACACGGTCGAGGAGTACTTGGACCGGATCCTACCGGCCTTAGTGGAATCCATAGACGATCATTTCTCCATCTACACTTGGATCATCGAAGGGCCTCGCTACACACCACCTCCACATCCGGCTCCATCCGCTTCTTCCCTACGGATCTACGGCATCGTCGTCCTCGGAGTGGTTTCGTCACTAGCATGTTTCTTCTTCTCCCAATGAACCTAGAGGTAGTTGAATGAGTGTGGCCTCAAGGTGAGACAATCACTTTGTTAACCGCCAGATTCTTGTTGACCATTCATTTACATTACTTTATTGAAGTCGTTATTTTATCGAACTTGTAAACTTAGCTGAATTTTCTTGCCTAAACGTTGTTAACTTCTAAGATTTCCATTGAATCGTCAATTTAGCAAAGCTAGAGATTGTATTGTCAATGCTTTGTAGAACTTCTATTAATTTCATAAGATTCGATTCCAGGATTCACATCAAGAACGGAGGGGGTCGGCCAAAAGAGGGGAAAAAGGGAAGGCATCAACATACGTTGAATGTGTCCACATATGGTGAATGTGTCCACATACGATGAATGTAGACTTAAGGAATTTCCAAACTTGAATTACTAAGATAAGGAAAGTGGAATTATGACAGGTCTTTAATTAAATTCAAATTTGGAGAATTAAGGAAAGCCTCCTAATATAATTCATCCTATTTTAAGAAAGAATTTAGAATTAAGGAAAGCCTCCTAATATAATTTGAATTTAAAAACTTTCCAAACTTAAAATGCATCGAATAAGGAATGCCTTCAATAATCAATTTGAAAAGTGGAGGAAAAGAGGAAATATGAAGGGGGGTAGGGCTGGCAGCTAGCATGATTATGGCAGAGAGACCGATTACTTACCAGCATAGAGCAGTTCAAAGAAGCAGGTTTTTATGGATTGTATTAGTTGTGTGTCATGGACTATTATTGTGTTTCTTTTTATGCTTTAAGACATGTTATGTTTTGGTGTATTAGAAATGTTTGAAGTGGAAGTTTAGAGGTTCTTTCTTATGTTGTTAATGGATGTTTATTTGAATTGATGTTAATGATGAAAAAATATATTAAGTTTATATTTTTGTTACCGTACGACCGTCTGTTCCCGCCCCGTTAATTCGGGATAGACGGACCGGGTCATGACAATACAAGCAAGACATGGAGGCTTCTAGTTAAAAGAAATGGAGTTCACCAAAAAAATAGAAGAGATGAAACTGATCATCTCTAAAAAAATAGAAGCAAATAGATGTTTCAACAACCTTTAAGTCAACGGTTAATTTGTCCACAGAAAACAACTTTTTGGTGCTAAGAATATTGCAAAAGATGTGCTTGGAGTTTCAAAGGGAAAAGCTCCTAATAGTAAAAATAGTTGGTGGTGGAATCCAAATGTGCAAGAAAAGATAAAAAATAAGAAGATTTGTTATAAAAATTGATTTAGATGTATAAATTCTGATAATTGGGAAAGCTATAAAGAGGCTTATAAGGAATCTAAGAAAGCTATTTGCGATGCAAAGAGTTTAGCTTTTAATGATTTATATAATATATTAGATACTAAGGAGGGAGAAATATATATGTATAAGTTAGCCAAACAAGGAGATAATAGTAAGGATTTAGTTCAAGTGAAAGTGTATAAAGGATGAAGATCAAAAAGTACTTTTCTTAGAAAATGATATTCAACAATGATGGATAAGGTATTTTGCTAAAACTTTTTAATGAAGAATATGAAAATATGATTGACTTTAGTGATCTTATCACCCTAAATGAAAATAAAGATTTTTATTTTTATCGACGTATAAGTAAAATCAAAGTTAGAGAGGCTTTAAAGAAAATGAAGTGTGAAAAAGTTGTTGAACCTGATGATATTCCAATTGAGATGTGGAAATGCTTAGGAGATGAAGGAATTTCTTGGCTTACTAAACTTTTTAATACTATTTTAAAGACTAAAAAGATGTCGGATCAGTGGAGAATGAGTGTGTTAATTCCTATTTTTTAGAAAAAATGTGATGCACAGGAGTGCGCAAATTACAAAGTAATTAAGTTAATGTGTCATACTTTAAAACTATGGGAGCGAGTTATGGAGCATAGGTTGAGGCGTGATACTAATGTTTCTCAAAATCAATTTGGTTTCATGCCGGGTAGGTCTACTATGGAAGACATACATTTATTGAGAGGTTTGATGGAGAAATATAGAGAGAATAAGGAGGATCTACATATGATATTTATTGATTTAGAGAAAGCATATGATAAAGTTCCAAGAGAAGTGCTATGGAGAGTTCTTGAAAAGAAATGAGTTAATAATGCTTATATTCAAATCATTAAAGATATGTATGCAGGAGCTATTACTTGTGTTCAAACACAAGGTGGTTTGACCAAGTATTTTCCTATTTCGGTTGGATTACATCAAGGATCAGCCTTAAGTCCATATATTTTTGCTTTAGTCATGGATGTTCTCACTAGACATTTGCAAGAGGATGTACCTTGGTGCATGCTTTTTGCTGATGATATTCTTCTTGTTGATAAGACTAGAGAGGGAGTTGAATGTAAACTTGAATTATGGAGGTCAACTTTAGAGTCTAAAGGTTTTCGCTTGAGTAGATCTAAAACTGAATATATAGAGTGTAATTTTAGTGGAAATAGACCTAGTGAGGGGATTATGACTTTGGGCGATCAAGTCATTAATAAGAGTACACGCTTTAGATATCTTGGATCTATTGTTCAGAGTGATGGTGAAATTGATGGTGATATTATCAGCAGAATTCAAGTTGGATGGTTGAAGTGGAGGAATGCATCGAGCTTATTGTGCAATAAAAAAGTCCCCCTCAAACTTAAGGGAAAATTCTATAAGATGGTGGTGAGATTTGCAATGCTTTATGGTGCCGAATGTTGGCCATTAAAAGAGAAGCATAATACTAAGTTAAGTGTTGCAGAGATGAGGATGCTTAGGTGGATGAGTGGCTTGACCCTTAGAGATAGGATACGAAATGAGCATATACGTGAAAAGGTTAGAGTAGCTCCAGTGGAAGATAAGATTAGAGAGAGTCGCCTTAGATGGTTTGGTCACATTAAACGGAGACCTTCCGATGACCCGGTTAGGAAAGTTGAGGTATTGGATTTGGCTTATGTTAAAAAAGGTAGATGACCTAAAAAGATTTGGTTAGAAAATATTAGAAATGATCTTTCTTTATTAGATTTAGCTGAGAATTTGACTTTTAACCGGACACAATGGCGAAAAAGGATTCATGTAGCCGACCCCACGTAGTGGGACAAAGGCTTGATGTTGTTGTTGAGAAAACAACTTTTTGGTAACACTAGTTTATCCCTACATATGAAGAATCGTGACTTAAGCTGCCACAGGTTTGTGTTCGTTTAATAATAATTCAAATTAGATTTTGAAGGGCTCATTTAGGGATTATAAAACATAAAGGTTGTTCTGTTAGTGTAAGTTGTTAAAAAAAATGTGACATTATTAAAAAGGGAAATGTTTAGCAACTAATAGTAAAACTTTCTAGGTGGATAAGAGCCTAGCAAATGCAGATACTCATAAATGTTAGCAAAAAACTATCCGCATGTAAACTTGGAATATTGCTTGGTTTACCTTCAGGAATGCATTCCAGTCAGCATCGGTGCACAAGGAACTTGGAGAGTTGAATTTCTGCCACAGAACAGCAAATTAGACTAGGTATCCATACATGGCACGTAAAAGCTTTAAAAATCATGTAATTTTAATCTTAATGCATATAAACGATAGGTTATATAGTTTTAATTTTAGAAAAGAGGACTTCCATATTAACAACTTAAGCTAAGATGCATATTCAAGAGAATATTCACATGCTAACTCTTGATGCAATTTTTTTTTATTATCTAGTCATTAATGTAAGGACTTTTATTTGTTTAAGTGACTCATAGAGCCACGCATATGATATTCAGCTAAGCTATGAGTTTTATGCTGATGTGTTAACACACCCTCATGGATAAGCAATTAATCAAATATTAAATTGCATGCAAAGACCCATAAGGAGGCTTTACATTTCATTTGTTTTGAAAAGAGTTCACTTATTTTTGAATAAGCTATGTAAGTTCATTCGAAAATATCACCCAGTAGTTGATTTTAAAATTGTTTATATTTTAATAAGTAGAAAACTTAATTTACTAAGAGCCTACCATATAAAATATCTAGACCATCCCCAAACATAGTAAAAAAATTAGAAAAAAGAATTACTTTTTAAATGTGCATTTAAAATAAATAAGTAATAAAGTATAAATAATTAACCTCAAAATAATATAGAAGCCTTTATTACAACTAAAAAAATGATTGCTATGTTGTCAGCCTTATAAAAATCAGTAGAATTTACAGGCTCATCCTGTGGCTCTTCAAACATTGACTTTTGATGCATTCACGTCTTTAACTTTTGGAATTCATTCACATTTATCATTCCTTCAACTGTATTCCACTAGCCTACAAAACTTCCTAAGACTATAAATTGTATTTGTAAACAGAAAAAAAAAACTTTCCTACAAACCAAAGATTAAGAAGCACTTAAAATATGTATAACCATCATCAAAGATTGCTCAACAATTATTAGTGCCAAGCTAATTTTCAGCCTCTTAGTTATGCCTGCTCAAAGCTTTTAACTTATAAGCAATGCTCGCATGCAAAAATTATTAGCCAATAATCATTTAGTTTGTTTGCCTCTTTTAAGCATATCAACATACATCGAAAAATAGATATTTCTATCCTAAGACTTAAATATTTATATCTTGGCAAGCAAGAAGAAGTGCCCAAAACATAGATAATCCATCATACATTTCACACCAAAATCATAACCACATGCGCAAAAAAAATTATAATCCTAGATTGCCTAAGGATTTGTGCATCCAGTGTGTACCGGCTCATGTGGCTATCACAGTACTATTTGATGCGTTGTTTTATTGTGTAATAAAAAGATATTCAATTTTAATCCAATAGTGATTTTACTTAAAGTTATTTGTAAATTCAAACTTTTATTTAATTTTTAAAGGTGTTTTGTATTTTTAAAGGATTATGAAAAACCTATAGAATGATCACTACTTGCTTTATATCCTAATGTTATTCATGAAAAACCTATAGAATGATCAATCACCATTTTTATTTCCTTTAATTACTTATGAACTCTTCAATTTACTTTCATGTTGTTTCAATGCCCCAAAATATTTTACTTTAAATGTATTCTGATTAAAGCCTATTTAACAATATTGTATTGTGATGTACTCTGTTATCTCTTGTTGTGTTATGATGTGATATGCAATTAACTAAAGTGGATGACACTTTGAGGAAATCATTAATAAGAGTATTGAGTATGCTATACCACATAATAAGAATTGAAGCAGTTTAGTATAAAAGTACAGTAGCATTAATGTACATTTGTTGAATGATCAACATGATGTTATTATAAATTTATTTAAAACTAATTTAATATACTAATCATAAATATCATCTACTTGCTTTTACATGAGTCTGTCATTCATGATATCCTAATGTTCAAATATATGGCATTCCACCAAGAAGGGTGGAATGACAAATCAGTTTACTTAAAAAATCCAAGTATTTTTTAATGAATTTTAATAGTTTTCTTATATTTTGGATAATAGAAAGAAGGTTGCTTAATTGAGTAAAAGCAAACTTTCCTAAGTTTTTCACGTATAGCTTGGTGAATGTCACTTAATTGGATAGGATGAATTTCAAAATAAAGCTTTTAAAGAGGCCTACAAATTTATCTAGATATTTAATCTAAAGTTCATGTTATGCCTTCAAAACCTATTTAAATGAAATTCATCTTAAAATACAAGCTCTCAATTTCAATGTTCGTATTATAACTCACAAAATCAATAATCAAACCTGATTCTTTGTTAGCAAGCGAACATAATCAACAAGATTCCAATAACCAAAGATATAAATTATTCAAAACCCTGATGATGGTCGTGTTAAAATGAATATCAACAAGAGGGAATACTATAATCAAAATACAACGAGAATGCAAACCGAACCCAATCCTCTGCCGACAAATTGACAGAGTTGACACAATTCAAATGACAAAATACAAACAATTTAAAATACCCAACAATGATCGCATTAAAAATTAATCTCAACCGGAGGGGTTAACTATCAAACTTTATTAAAATTTTAAACTTAACGTTTATCAAAAATTTAAAATATCTCAAGAGAAATTTAATTATTTAAACTTAAAGCAAAACTTATCCACCCTCCGCAAAACTCATCGCATGTAATATTAATAAAATTCATTCTCAATTAATTTCTTGTCAGGCTGCACATTGCATTTATCCTCTAAACGATGGCTTAGCCCAATAGCTCCACAGAACCCGTGGATTGGCCCAATGACACCACATGGTAAATGATTATGATTGGTCCTCTAATCGGTGACTTGGCACAACATGTCCACAAGAACTAGTAGCTTGGCCAAAAAACTTCATGTGGTAAATGATTATGACCGAGGCCCTCTGACCCAGTGGCTTAGCCCAACATTTCCATTATATTATAGCCACGGCTAAAGCTCGTATGTTCCCCAATAACTAATGTCCTTGAATAATAAATCATAGGGTATGATGGACAAGATACAAAGTCCTCTTTTAACTAAGGTTAACTTAAATTCTCCCCTTAGATAAGCATTCATCTTAGCTCTACAAGGTATCTTTGTATAAAGCAATCTATAGTTGTTGTTAAGTATCTTTCGGTTAGATTGGGTCAACTACCTCCTCTAAATAAGTAGACCAAATATTATGATGAGTCAGGATGAAGAAACCATGGGAACTTGATCGGATTCAACATCATTCCCCCACAAAAGCTCAATTTTTTTTAGCCCACAGATTCCAATGTTTTGTAAAGGTGATTGTAAAGCAACTATGATTGTAGGTACTATAAATATATTCTTTTTAAGAAAATTGAACAATCGTTTTTTAAAGCTAACACATTAGCAACTATGGTTGTAAAATGCAGTTTCTCACAAGAAAATTCTAAAAAAGAATGTGAAAGCAGCTAAGTAGGTCAACACTTGGCTCACTGATATAACAATATAAACATTATAATAGGATAGAAATATGATTTATTTGAATTGGATAAAGTGGAAAATTAAGTGGAGAGATTTTAGGAACTTGTTAAAGAGTTTAATTAAATCAGAAATTTAAAATTTCAATTTCAAAATTTGAAGGATTCGCTAAGAAAATTTAGAGATGAGAAGCAATTGGGAGAGAGGGGTCGTATGGGGAGAAGTACATGAATTTGGAATTCCCCAATTTTGCCCTAATGGATGGAGCAAGAAAGAAGGGCTTACACGATAAGAGAAATTGCAATGCAAGAGAAGAAATAACAAATAAAATTGCTGTAATCAAGGACAGTATTGTAGGAAGTTGATGAAAATGAGAGAATAACTAGTAAAATTTCAATAAAAAAGAAGCAAAATTAATAGGATTTTTTCTATGATACCATAGTGTTGTAGGGTAGTCAGTTGAATTATAATTTTAGTTAAAAAACGAAAAAGTAAAGGATAATGAGTAAGAAGGAAAAAAGATGTAAAACAGTAAATTCTCAGGCTGTAGATATAGAATCCTCAATGCATATAAATTGCTGAATTCTCAAAACAGATAATTAAAAAGGCAACATAAGGGCTATAGAAAACTTCCATTCAACTTTACATAACAACAATTTTACAAAACATACGGGGCTATTTATAAAAATAGCCTAGCTTGAAAATTGTAAATCTAAACTACCCCTCAAAGCTCCATTTAATACTTCAGAATACTATGAAAACGGCATCAGCAAAACTACAAATTAGTAAAAAAATCTAAAATATAACTAGACACAGATATCCTATTTATCTAGAGTTGATAGAATAACAGACAACAAACCACATCATAGAGTTTAGTTGTATTGAATTTCATCAAGCATCATTAAACTATCTATCTATGAGCTTATCTTCTGGATCAGCAACTCATAGAGCTTCAGTAGAATTTCCATGTCATCATTTATACATTTCTCCAGCCACAAAAATGACCGTCTAACTTTTACAAGGCAGGTAAACATACTAAAATGTAGAAGTTATTTCCATCTTTGCTCTGAACACGAACATTGAACAGTTATCAATCATTAAAGTCTTGATAATAAAGTGGCAGAATTAGGTGCCCTAGCTAAAGCTTTCACCCCACATCAACGATGACCACCCACGATCTTCAACTACCACTAGATTAAACTACCCCAATGATGATCTCTGTAATTGGATCCTCCCCCAACCCAAGTTCTTCTGAAAATTTCAGACTCGCATTTCTCTGACTGCACTAATGCTTCATATACCTTGGCCCAAGTCCTAAACTTCTATATGAAAATAACAGTTAAAATCTCCTTTTCAGGTACCTTTTCTTTTCTAACTTTGGGCCAATTTCTATAGAGTTGAAAGGTGTGGCTAGAAAGTAAATTTCATTTAACATGGTGGTAATATCAGGCAGCCTCAGCTCAGAGCTCATTCTGAAACCAACCCTTACACTGATGGTTCTCACTCCGCAACTATGTTTTATGCAGCTTTCATTAACGCGTATACTACTTTATACATTGCATAGTTCATAGTGCTGGCATTTCCTTGCTTAAAGAGACATGAAGCATCCCAAATAAAGCAAATGATCACCTTTGAAACTTGCTATTCCTATCTAGAGCTCTTAGTTATGTAAACTACATGAAAGGACACACTACTTTATTCAAATTCAAATGTCACCATTCTAGGTTGAAGATATTTTTGTGGAGGGGGACTAAAATTTTAAACCAAATAAACACTTGCAGATGGACACTGCGAAATTAAATAGCCCTGCATTATCAATTGAAATACAGCACAAAACAAAAATAGAGCCAAGGTATCACACCTTTAGCATGTAGGGAATATCTTTTACAGACTTCAGTGTTTCTCGCAATGCAGACATCACCTCCTCGCAGCAAAGAAAGAACGATATGTAATGATCTTAAAGGATAAACAGAAGTAGATAGAAATTTAAAGCTTCAGGAAGAATAATTTAAACAATGGGTACTCTGAAAAAAGGATATTGTATTTAGCCGGCTATTCAAAATGCAGAGGTCAAGTATAGGCCTTAAAAACCACGCCCTGATATGAAAGGGATATTTTTTAATATCACAGATGATGCAAGTAAGAATAATAGTTTGTGAAATAGACTTCAGGGGCTCACCTCAAGAGACGCCTTCCCATTGGTGTAACACACTAGATATTAAAGCATTAGTTGCATAACACAGAATAGGACTGGCAACAAAAGCTTACACCTACCTTATTAAACATTCCAAAAACGGAAAACCTGCAATTCAAGAGATTCAATATTCAATTTGAAACAATGAACAAAGAATTTGCTTCACACAAATGAGGAAACCTACCCTTCCTTAGATCGGCCAATTCCCATGTGACTTGGATGCTTGTCGATTTGAAAAATCTGCAGAGCCTCATAAGCAGTTGCATCGAGTTTAAGGAATTTGTCTCTATTGAACAGTATAGGAAGCCATGCTAGGATTTTCAATAATAGATGCATTGAAAGAAATAAAAAAAATATAAATATAATATATTCAGTACTTCAAATAAATGGAATAGGATAAAATGAGATCTGTTCTACTGAATCAATGGTTATTGATGCATTGCCACCCTCCCTTTGTTCCAAGGTGTCTATAAGCCTCTCAGTTTCTAGCACAGCAAGAAGTCCCCCACTAGCACGAACTTGGACATCACTTCCAAGATCCACCATGGAATTAAGCTGTAAGTAATCAGTAGATGGAATCACAATTTTATATAGAAATAAATGCATGAAGTTTAAAAAAAAAAAAAAACAGTGGCTTAAAAGAAAATATATTCTTCAAGTGCATAACAATCAACTAAAGTCATAAAATAAAATTATAAAAAATAAAATTAAGAAAAAAAGACTTAAATATATTATCATTCTCATCATCATCTTTGTCCCAACCGACAGCAGATTTAATGATCTAGCTAATTCATGATTGGATGACAGCATCAAACATTCATAGCTTCTCTTAGCACCAGCAGTTTAATGATAAAACTCTTACATAATTTACTAAGTGGTGGATAAAATGAAATATTAAAGAACAAAAGATGTGATGAATTTTCTGGAAAAAGTTTTTTTAATCATTTAGAACAGTAAATTCCTTTTAGGCTGGAAGAAAAAAAAAATTATATATATATATATTGTGTGTGAAAGATCGGCATTAAAGTCAGACGTAAAAGTACCTAATATTATCAAGGTTGGAACTCCCAAATAACATTTTCTGTATTAACTGGCATATTATTTCGCAAGCCAAATTGATCGGATGCAATGATAATGATAGAAGAATGGTGCAATTTTGTGTCACCTGGAAGGAACACTCATTCCTTCATGCTTAGACTCTTAAAAACAAAAAAGGCCAAAAAAACTCAAGTAGTCATCAATCGCTTTGTGCTCAAAGTAGGCACCCATCCCTCGACTAATTTACCAAGGCTAGCAAACTTATGTTTGTCCAATGGTCTCAAAAAGACAATGTCATGTAATACCCAGTTTTCCTAAAATAATGTGCAAATTTAGCTCAGTTCAATTATACCCCAAAATATAAACTTTCATAAAAATCATGAAAAAGTATAACATTGTGTTTTAATCATCAAATGGAGCAAATTTGTATATAGAAGTATATGTTAATTTGCAAATGTGTACAAGTTATATAAGTAGTTTCAATTTTCATTTTTTCCCTTATAGTTTTTCCTTACTATTCATTATCAATACTACTGTATCTACAACAGCCGAAGTCACTAACTGATGTATGCAACAGTCCTGATATTAATCAATAATGGTGATTAAGTCCTTTGGGGAAGTGGGTATTTGTAGAATTTTTTAATTTTTTTATTCATTAAACCATCCACAAGCTGTACTCTCGGCAAGCCAATTGCTGAGCTGCAAACTGCGGAAGTGTGAGAGCATGTAGAACTATACCAAAGGAGGAGAATTCGGCTGAGAAGGTGAAGTCGGTTGGAAGAGGAAATTTTGGTTGGGGAAGAAGAATAAGAAAAAGAAGAAGATAAAGGAGAAGAAAAAGACAAAGAAGAGGAAGAGAGAGATGAGGAAAAAAGGTAAAAATTTAGTATTTTGTTATTAATTTACCAAAATCTGGTGAACTCATCTTGTGAAAAGTTATTAATTTAAATAATATTTAATTATTAATTTGGAATATCACAGTTCAGTGGGAAGAGAAATTTGAGGATGTCAAATAATGTATGAAGAGAGGAAATTGTGAGGTATATTACTTTAAGAATAACTTGATATTTTTTGGTGTGAAAATATATTTGTACGAATCGTCAAGTTTACAAATTTGGGTTGATGGAGATAACTTACAAGCATAAAGATAACAAGGTGTCCTAATTAGGGCTGCAAACGAACCGAGCCTAGCCGAGTATGTGAGTGTCCATGTTTGTGTTCATTTAATATCGGCTTGTTCAAGTTTGGTTCATGTTTGTTCGAGCTTTATTGTTTGTGTTCATGTTTGGTTCGTTTAAATTAATGTGTTCATGTTCGGTTCATGTTCAGTTCATGTTCGTTCGTTTAGTGCTTATCGAGCTTGTTCGCGAACATATTTAACGAATTTTTTTTAACTATCAAACAAATGCGTTCATGAACATATCTATGAACAAACACATTTATAATAAAAGCAATTGTCTATGTAACAAAGGCAATTATTATTTATATTTATTAATTTTATAGTCAAATATTAATTATTTTTATCTAGCTTATTCACGAGTTCAAAATCGAACACGAATTGAGCTTTTATCGAGCTTCTTATCGATCTTCTTATCGATCTTAATGTCGAGCTTGTTCACGAACTTCAAATGATGTTGTTCGCGAACATAAATGAGCCGAACGCATTAGTGTTCAAGTTTGTTTATTTAAGAATCGAGTATTTAAAATATTGTTCAAGTTTGTTTGTTTAGCTAATTAAACAATCGCAAACGAGCTTTAATCGAACCGAACAACGAGTAGCTCGTCGAACGTTTGGTTCGCTTGCAGCCCTAGTCCTAATTGAGGAAGCAACTCATCAATGAGGTAAGATGTGTAATTTCTAATTCATGAAGCAAGTGCTTTAGCCTTTTTCATGTACCCTTACACCAAAACTAACTTAATGTGTTACTCATTAGCAATTTTACATAATATTGAATGAAATCACATATTACCTAATGTTTTGGAAAATTTTATGTTTTACTAGGTGTTACATCGCTAAATAAAAGGCATGTTATATGTACAGACCTTTCTCTTATATGTGCATTGTGTACCTATTTATTTTAAATTAACATATGACTAGTGTAATTGTTAAAGTAAATGCAGTTATCAGAATCTAATTGACCTAAGAAAATGTGGCAAGTAGGGTAGTGTGGCCCCAATGGGCAATGCAACTCAAATGAAGACAATGCAACCTTGGTACGATGAAGCTTGCAGGCTATGGTTTTATAGAGGCAATGTCTAGAGATAACCTGGACTTATACATCAAGACAACACACATTATTAGACTATTGATGACCCAAAATTGAAAAGAAAAGATGTGCAATTAAATGAAGCATCTATGTGATTAAATTCAGGATTAAGTATTTAAAATAACTGACATGATATTACTTCTATAAGATTTTGATTGGTATTCAATCTTTTTGGAATCAGGTGAGCATATTAATGTTACATGATCTTTATATACAGCTCATTAATGCAATTATTCTATATTAATGTTGTATTATAAAGCAAAAATGGCTTCATTACATACAGTCATTACATCTGGATGTTAGTTAAATCTTTTATATTCTTCAATACTGTATTAGAACTACTTTTTTTTGTGGCCTGAAAGTTCACCAGACTTTATTCTGACTATTTTTACAGGACTGAGAAAAGATAAGATTGAGGATGACTAGAAATAGATTCAATTTAGGCCTTATGTTTTGTTATGTCCGATTTAAAGATAAGTGATGATGGGAGGAATCTAAGATATTTTTTATGAATATTTGAGGTTGTTAGTCACTCCGTAAATATAAATTATAAATGAAATTTTGGATTGTTTCTGCTTTGTTGATAAAGGTGGATGTTTTTCAAAAACGTTTATGAATAGTGGATGTATTATGATATGTAAAATGAATTGTATGAATTCATCTATCGCATCTCTCATCGAAATGTAGGAGTGGAGTCAGTGTGGGGCGTGACATGTGTCATATTAAGTGCATCCATATGATGACACTAAAAACTCTCACACCAATAATGATATAGCATGTGCCCCATGATTGAGTGATTAACCTGATTGTGATGGAGCCAATATATTATGGTTATAGCTTAAGCCCGGATATTCCCTAATCTATTATTCATGGGTAATAAGACGTGCCTAATAGAGTATGAAACCTTTTGTTAGTAAAGGTTGGCTTAAAATTAACCCTTTGACAAGCTCAGCCCTTGTCGTCTACGAGGTCCCCTTAAACAACACAACCCATTATTAATGAAAGTGATCATTTGTTGAAGTTGGATCAGTATCTCTATTGACTAATTATATCAAGATCATAACAATCCACGATACTGAAACCATAAAATCTGATCATTCCCAATCATTCGCGTTAAACTAATAGTGGTTTATTGATGGGGACATCGGAGCTTGGAAAGTCTATCAGAGACGTGGTCGTCGATCTATGGCCATGATCAAGTTGATGTATTTTTTAGTCATATTATGTTTTTGTCTTTTATTATTTTATATTGTATTTGCTTTTGTTATTTTCCTCTCTTACCCCTTACTTAAGGTGTAAGCTTAAAGGGCATTGTCTTCTCTTATTTTTGAGTCCTTTGTATGAGGCTATATATAATCATTATGTCCTCTTTTCATGCTAAATGAATGAAATGATAAAATTTTACCCGTGTTGAGGTCTTGTGAGAGCTTGAGAGAGATTGGAGAGAGATCCCTTGGAGAGGGAACCGGATCACCCACCAATCTTAGAAGTCTGGGTTCGTGGCTAAGTTTTTCTTTAGTTTGTGTCTCCACTTTTCTCCTTTGTTCTTCCACTAATCCCCGGTTCACCAACGCCCACTACCGAATCCCCAACTTCTCCAGTCCACACCAGCCGACCTCAACCTGCCATCACATCCCCAAATCAGCCCCTTTATTCTCCACCTAGCTGCCAACCCATCTCCAAAACCCCTAGCCAAGCCGCCGGTTTCCCTTCCCCCCCCCCCCCAATTTTCCAATCTCCACTTGAATAGTTTCCTTTTTTTGCTTAACTTCTTTTGGGAAAGTTATTTACTTTTAATCAATTAATTCAAATTTGAAATTTGAATAATTTCCTAAAATATAATCTTATTTTAGGAAAGTTTCTAAAATCAAATTTAAATTAATTTGATTTGGATTGGACATTTAATCTCATCCTAATTAGTAAATCCCAATGAGTAAAACATTAAACTTGATTTAATTCCCCCCAAACCCTACCTAGTGTCGCCGGCCCATAGTGGGTTTCATTTGAGATTCTTTCCAAATTCCAAATCACCCTCTTGGAAAGAATTCAAAACCCCTTCTCCACCTCTTTGGCCGAAATCCCCCCTGGGCTCCAAAAATTCGGCCCCAGCCTCCGCCCGCTCTTGCTTTTTTCTTCGGCGAGGGAGTTTTAACGGATTAAGTTCCAAGGTAAATTTTGGAAGGCAGTTGGGTTTGTAGATAAGACACTACCCTGATATTTCGCCCTCATTTTGCGAGGACTTTATGATCTGAGTTCTGGTTTCCTAAATGAGAGGACTTTATGATCTGAGTTCTGGTTTCCTATAGGCGCAAGCCCCTATAGTTAATTACCCCTCTCGATAACGACAGAGAACTTTCGATGCAAGCTATTCGTCAATGAATACATCAAATCCGTAGATATGTGGTATCCAGCATATAGTAGCAGCATGGGTTTAACGAATGGAAAATTGAAGGTTTAATATTTAAAATTGGAAAATTCACCATCTTTCACTTAAAGCGGATGGTGGGGGAATGGATGATGGACCCGATCAAGATCTCATGGTTCCGTCGTCCCGGGCCATCGTGGTCCCTGGTCTACTTAGTCAGAGAAGGTAGTCGACCCAACCTGACAGAAGGATCCTTGTCGGCAGCCATGGGTTGCATCGTCCAAGGGGACCTTGTAGACCTGGGATGAATGTTTTCCTAAGGGGACAATTTTGAATTCACCTTAGCTAACAGAGGGCTTTGTGCCCTATCGATCATATCTTATTGATTCATATATTCAGGATTTGATGCTATTAAGGAGCGTATTGGCTCTGACCATAACCAATATTTCATGGTGACATTTGACGGCAAAACCACTCGGTTCAGAGGGCTCCGGGTCATAACTGTTTATCATGCGATGCCATTTGGCGGCAAAACCGTAGATTAGAGGACACGTACAACGTCCTTATTGGCAAGAGATTATTTGAGAATAGATCTGATGAGGACATCGATCCAAAGTCCTCACCGATCGATGGCCACGATTCAGAGCTTATTTTTCTAATTGTTTATGCATTTTTATTTTTTATATTTTCCTATTGTACCCTTATGTTGAGTTGAGTTATGTTGGGGCCCTGAGGGCAATTTAGTCTTTATTTATTCATGTATGCTTGAGACCTATATATATGGGTCTTTCCTCTTGTAATAGGGATGATGATTTTGAATGAAAATTTGGCTCTTGTGTTCTCTTTGTGAGTTCCGTCTTGAAGATCTCTTAGTGAGTTCTTTTCTCCTAGATCTCTGTGTGAGTTCTATGGAGAGCCCAAGGTGAGGGCAAAAGCAACACCCACCAGTCATTGGAAGAGTCCGTGGCTCGTGGTCTATCCCCCATCCCCGATTTCCCCTCTTTCTCTCCAACCCGCCCACCTCAACTCCCCCCCTTAGCCGCCGGCCATCCTACCACCACCATCCGGCCGGGAATCTTCCAACCATTGACCCAATCTCCTCTTCCATTCGAAGCTAAATTTTGAAGTTCGAATTTCGAATGCCAAAATCTTTCCTATTTTAGAATTTCCAAATTAGGAAAGTTTTTGAATTCGTTCTCATGACGAATTTCAATTTCAAATGGATTTTGTTTTAACCCCTTGCAAACATCATGCATGCAATTTTGGAAGCCACCCACTTACACCCACACCAAATCCCCCTTCTAGAAGCCGCCGGCCCCATGCTTGGGTGGAACCCCATTAATGCTCCATTAAGGCATTGATTTCTCTTGAATTAGGAATTAACTCCAAATTATTTTCCCTCCTAATTTACTTAAAACTGAAATCAAATTTCAGTTTTAAGTTTTCAAATCTCCTCCTCCTCATCTTGCCGCCGGCCCTAGGATGGGCTCTCCCATTGATTGCCTCCTTTAATGCTACCTCATATTTGAAATTCAAATTGATTTCAAATAAATTTCCCCTCCAATTTTACTTAATCCTGAAATTAATTTCAGGATTGGGAATTAATCCCTATTCTCCCCTCTATTGGCCGCCGGCCTTGCTTGGGGTTAATGCCCATTAAATGCCACTTTATGGCATTGATCGCATGAGGTTTGAAATTCAAATTCTAAGTAACCTCCCTCCTAATTTAATCCAAAATCTGAATTAATTTCAGATTTGGTTAGATCTCTCCCTCTCCCCTCATCTAAACCCAATTCCTCCTCCCATAACCCGCCGCCCCTCCCCTTCTCTCACCTTGGCCGATCCTCTCCCCATCCTCCTTGGGGTGACTTCGAAGATTACGGATGGACTATTGAAAGCACGCCGTCCATGTGTCCTCCACCACCGGCAACTTCTCCGTGGCTCGAGACCCTTGGCATTGCAACCTTCCTCGTGGCATCGTTTGGTGTGCTGAAATCTTCTCCCGCTAAGCCTAGTTTAGTTGAGTGGTTAATCCCCAAGGTGAACTTCTCGTTATTAAATTACGGATTGTTGTTTAATAGCTTTTTGTGTTGCTACGATCGTTGTTTATCCATGAGTTTTGGTCAATCTACGCATACTTCTTCGCCTAAGCTAGTTAATAACACGATTTCTTTAATGATGTTCTTGCTATCTCAATAAGGTATTAATTGAAATTACGTTGTCATTCACTTTTAATTTTCTTAAGAAGCTCCTTGCATGTGGTTTCACATCAAGATCCTATTGATATTTTTGACTAGGCATTAGCTTTATGTGAGCTGAAGTAAATTTGAATTTGTCCACCCCAACAAACCGTTGCAGAGGGTTGATGGATTTTGTGCTTTAAGTGATTTGATGATGGAATATTTCAATTATAAATATTTTTTTTAGATTTTGGATGATCTTTGGGATTTTGAATTTTCGAGAATTTAAGTGGCATTTGAAAATATTTGTGAACCCCTCCGATTGAGATATTTGTTCAACACGACAATCATCGGGGTGTTTGGGGACATTTTTATTTATGGATTGAACCTTGTCAACTCGATCAAGGATCGGATTCCTCGTAGGCATTGTGCCTTTATTAATGTTACAGATATGGTGGCGTGGCATTATAACTTGTAGACGCCTTCTGTCTGCTTATATTAGTGTTGCAGATCTGGTGACGTGACGTTGTAACTTGTAGACGCCTTATGTCTTCTTATATGAGTGTTGTAGATCCGGTGGCGTGGCGTAATAGCTTCTGAATTGAGTTGTTTGCTACTTTATACAGGTAGACTGTCGTGCACTACTTACATGATTTATGCAGGTAGATTGTAATGCACTAACGAATCTCCTGCTTTTGGATACAGGTGAATCATAGCGTTGTCACCTAATTGCAATGAGATATTTCATTATGCTGATACAGACTCTCTTTTCTCATTCACTGGGAGGTCCTTGAAATTCATGATCGCTGCTTTGAAAAGAACTCCTTTTAGGATCATTAGTGTATTAGACTTGTTATTTCCGGTGTTTGTGGGTACCATAACTTTTTCTTCCTAAGTATAGGACCAAGAAGAAATTTTAGAACACCGGGAAGTTTAGTTCGAATTTGTTCAAATATCTCTTCCATTATGCCAAAAGGTGTCCTTTTCTGTGCATTGAGTTGTCTTCACGCTTGACGACCTTGCAGCATCTCAATCACCGCTGTTGTAGATGATATTTGTACTTGTGTCCACAATGGTTCATTGTGCTTACGATATACCCACTGTTGTTACCCACAAGTGGCTCGTATCTATTTACAAGGACCCGTTGTATTCACCACGACCTCCTGGAGGTGTTCGTAGAGTAGCTATTGTTCCTGCATCATATCCATCTTTCACCAATCTGAGGTTGTTTGATGATTGCACTTGTTCGTAGGGACGAGTCTTCCACTATCGAATGCCAGTATTGCCATCTCAATCTACAGGCAAAGTTGCTAGTGTTGGAGGTTTCAATAATGCACATGGGGGACACACGTATGCATTCTGCAACCATCTATCGTCCTTGCAAGTATGGCGCATTTGACCTCGTAGGGACTTGTAAGTGCTTCAAATGTGTTGCATTGTGTATGATGAATGTTGAATGAACTCCCCTCATTGTTAATTCCTTCATACATTTTGACCCCCATTGCTTGTAGGACTTAGTACACTTAACTGCATCTTGATCTTGTGTTTGTAACATATGGTCATGATTGCTTGCATGTATATGAGCCATGTTGAGTGTCACAAGTCTTCTATTTTCTCAACTAGAGAAAGAAAAGTGATGTTTGAATAATAAATGATCTTTTATTTTGATTGTTCAAGTCTCTTGCGATCGGACCCGAGTTTTGCATCCGAGTCCAGTTCAACATCATTTGCTCAAGCTTGTTTTGAGTTTGACTTCACATTCAAGACATGGTTCATTGAGGGATGGATGCCCATGCAAGCACACCCCCAGTGCCATAATTTGCATGCCTGCATCAGCGGTTCAAGCTCTAGTAATCTTGAAAGTTCAATTTCTTATCACTTTGGTTAAAGTTTAAGTTAGGTCCTTTATTTGCATTTGCCCAAGTCTGAATCTAAGTATAGTTCAGGCTCAAGATGAGCCTCTTCCATCCGTTCGAGTCCCCGCTGTTCTTGAAAGTTCAGGTTCTTATTCAAGTCCCCTGTGATCCAACTCAAGTCTTCGCTTAAGTTCAAATTATGTTCAATTGATATTCAAGTCTGGTTCAAGTTCGAGCTTATTTTATTTAGGTTCAAGTCTTGCTTAATCATTTGATTTGTGTTCAAAAAATAGGTCCTTGTAATTCAAGCTAAAGTCCACTAGTTCATGTTCATTTGGGTCCAAATTGTTGTTATTTTGAGTTCAAGTAAGGTCTAAGTCAAGTCTCACGTTCACCCGAAATTTTGGCAGCCTCCCAGCATCTCCCTGGAAACTATGAGAAACTGGGCCTTCCCACCATGCGCAATAAAGGCGTGTATGGTAGGTGTCCTCGAACAAGAACACCGCGGCCGTGATATTCGTTCCCACCACGTGCAATAAAGGCGTGTATGGTCTTCGACGGTACCTATTTTAAAAATGCAGTTTGCTTTCCCTCCCGCTCGGAGGTACTTATAAGTGACCCCGTCTCACAGTAGGTGCCGCATCGGAGTCTAATACCACCACGCGCAATAAAGGTGTGTATAGGTGGTTTTTCGGTGCGCCATGAACTTTGAAATGGGGTTTTAGATGATTACCAGGACTTGTCGTAGGTGTTGCACCGGGGTCCCATCCCACCACGCGCAATAAAGACGTGTATGAGCGGTTTTCTGGTTCGCCGCAAACAACGAAAACAAGCTCTCAAAGTTTTACGGTTAAAGGGGTTATACTTGTACGGGGTCGACACATGGATCGAGGCAAGAGAGGAGAGGGGTATACTTTCTTCCTTTCTTTTTTCTTCTCTTTTTTATTTAATAATAATTAAAATTAATTATCATAATAATTAAATAATTATTTACTAATAATTAATTATTTATAATTAGTAATTAATTATAATTATAATTAATTAAAGATTAACTATAATTAATTGAAATTAATTATAATTAATCAATA
>NW_021318513.1:153615-161550 GCF_001605985.2 Dendrobium catenatum | reverse complement strand
TAGAGAAGTCTCCAAGGGAAGCAACTACGATCTTCGGCTACACATCAACCCTTCGATACCGATGAATGGGCGATCCGGAGCTTGACTACGGATTCGCTTACGACGAGCAAGGGAACGTCAACATCCTCCACTCTACCTTCTTCGACTTCAACCCGGAAGTTGATAACTCTATTGAAGCGTACGTGGACCGCATCATATTCACGCTTTCGGAGGCCATCGACGAGCAACTTGCCAACATCCAATGGCAAATTGTTTTGGGACAACAGCAAGGGTGAACTTCTTCCCTCGTCAATTATCTTTCTAATCCGCTAACCTTGTAGGTGGTAATTTAATCGCAAAGTTCTCGTGCTTCGCCCTCTGCCTCCGCTTAGTATACGTAGGATCTGTGTGTACTTTCTATGTTACTTATCTTATTGTTAGATTAGGGATTTTTGTTGAATGACTACTTAATTTGTATGCTGTTGAAATTCTAAATTATTTTGATACTTAAAAGTGCTTAGCATGTGATTTGGCCTAATTGTAGCTACCCTTCTTACGTTTTCTATTTTTGTTTAGCAGCTAATAATCTTAATTGTTATTTGTTCTTATCAAAATCGTGCAAATTCTTATCACATCCATCTAAAGCATATTTAGTCCTGCATCATTTATCCTTCAAAATTAATATAGAGGATGGTTTTAGAATTACAAGATTAAAAAGTGGCAATAGTGATGGTTCTAGCTAACTTCATATTGTGAAAGTTTCTATTGCCCTCATCTTTCCTTCTATGTGGGAACATTTACGTGGGTAATGTTCCTACATTTTGTAAATGACAATGGAGCTTTTGTAATCTTAAGTAGATTAAATCATCTTTTCACTCATGTGGACATAAATTTTGGTGTCTTCTATATTACATTTTTAATTATCTTTTGTTTGGTTTTTGGCATTATTTTTTATCCTAATGATGCATTTGCTTTTATTATTTTGACACTAAGAGATAATCAACTTGTATGCTTATATGTGGGTACACTTGGCTTTCAGAAATGGCAATGATTATCCCTTCACTCTGAACACCACAATGTGGCTTTTTTATTTTCTAGTGGATCATATTATCTCTCATCTTTGGTGGAGTTAAGCTTCGTTGAAGTCAAACAACTAAGTTTGGTCTATTTTGATTTGTCCTTTCTCTTTTGGATCAGCAATAATCGAACATAATATCATAAAAAGTATAGAATTAATTAACTAATCAGACAATATATTGAATAATGAAGAACTTATGCCAAGATAAGCTAAGATTCTGAATACTAATTGCTTACAAAGCATATTCTCTCCTTGACACTGAGTCCATCATCCATCCCTGCAACCCTTAGATACATCAATCTGCAGTAAATAAAGAAGCTACATATCAACTACTCAAACTATAAGGCCTCCATTAAAGCTTCAAGATAATATCTTAGAAAAGGTAAGAGATAAATAAATAAATAAATAAGACAAAAAAACCCAAAAATGCAGTTAATTTTATGATTCATTGATCTCTTAACCAACTGATTTATGTAATAAACATCAATCAGACATTGCCACAAACAAGCAAATTGCTTGCTTTAGGCACGCTTGAAATATAGCAATCTTATAGAAATCCAATCTCCTTATAGCAAAAACAACTATATCGAAGGAAAAACACAGTAGAAATCAACAAGAAAGGAAGATATTATGGGTTAATTCTCTTTCATAAAGTCACAACAAACCAAGATTAAGATACAAGTTGATCTACTATTCGAGAGGTAGATCGACTCTCCACAAGCCCTAGGTACCGCTAAGAATAATGATATGCTAGCGGGGAGGGGCGGAAACAGTAGGAGCGGCAGCAAGATGGGCAGCAGCAGTAGAAGCGGCAACAGGAGGGGCAGCAGTAGCAGGAGAAGGCCTGGACCAACCCAGCCGGCCAGTCCAACAGGAGCCGAACCAGCAAAGGCTGAGTGGAAGCAGGAGGGCAGCCAGAGGAGAAATTCGACCAGCTTTGTAGGGTCTACGAGAGTTGTTATGCAAAGAGAAGTAATCAAGGAAGAGGTGTTTCAAGAAGGTTTTTATCATGAATGATTTATATTAGGAAGGTTCCAAATATGTGTATTGTGCGTTAGGAAGAATTTAATGAGAAAGAATTTGATTAGAAAAGTTCTATCTAATTAAAATTGTTTCATAAATTATATTTATGTTGATTAGGAATGTTCTATTTATTTAGAAATATTTCTTAGATTATGTTTATTTGTTTAGGAAAATTTCCTAAATTATATTTAATTGTTTAGGAAGGTTTCCTAAATTATGTTTAATTTGTTTAGGAAGGTTTCCTAAATTATGTTTAATCCTTTAGGAATATTTTCTAAATTATGTTTATTTGTTTAGAAAGATTTTTCTAAATTATGTTTAATTGCTTAGGAAGGTCTCCTAAATTATATTTAAATTGTTTAGGAAGGTTCTATATAGGTTATAGTTTTTGTGTTCTAGGGGAGTTGTCAAGAGTTTAATTCTTATTTCATTTCTTATCAATAAAAATATGCAGTTTGCTGAATTTCTCTTGGTTTGTTAGTTGTTTTTGTGATACCAAGGCGTATCACATAACTCCAAAATAAACTACAACAAACACAAATAATCTCATAATAAAAATTAAACAGCCTAACTAGCCCTATATAAGCCTCCCTAATTCCCTCCCATATAGCAATTCAAAATAAATCTTTCTTAATTCCCTCCCAAATCTCAATTCAAACCAGCACACTTCCTTTAAATAAATCTTTCGTAATTCCCTCCTAAATCTGAAAAATCTAACCGCGAATCGAGGACTCTTCCAACGACTGGCGGGTATTGCTTTTGCCCTTACCTTGGGCTTTCCCTAGAACTCACACAGAGATCTAGGAAAAAATTGAACTCACCCAGAGATCAAGAAAATATGAACTCACACAGAGAACACAAGGAGAAGAATTTCATTTCAATAATCATCATCCCTCCCTCAATACAAGAAAGCTAGCCTATAAATAGGCCTCATGAAAAGAAAAATAACAAAGACTAAAATGCCCTTCGGGCTACAACACTACATGACCACCCATAAGGGTAAAAAGGGAAAAAGAACAATATAAAATAAACTAGTACAAAAACATATAAATAAATAACTAAAAAAAATTCGTAGCCGTTGATCTCCGATGTCCTCATCATTAACTAGCCCTATATAAGCCTCCCTAATTCCCTCCCATATATCAATTCAAAATAAATCTTTCTTAATTCCCTCCCAAATCTCAATTCAAATCAGCACACTTTCTTTAAATAAATCTTTCATAATTCCCTCATAAATCTGAATTCAAATTAGCCCCCATTTTCCTAATAAATTTTTCTAATTCCGTCCCAATTTTGGGTTCCTATGGTAAGTAATTAAAGGTGGATTTATTCCCCTTTGGATCCCCCTCTTTCTTTGCCCGTCATCCCTGCTAGTCAGGGCCCACAGGCTCCGTTGGTCAATCAATACTTCCCTCCCAAACCGTCACCTTGTCCTCAAGGTGGAACGAAAGAAACTGCTACTGAATCATGTGGAACGGTTCTCGTGTTGTTTTATAGTCAGCCAAATCCTTTCACTTGATCAATACATCTCTAGCTCCTATTGTTGAACAGACTCCTTTCACTTCCCTTGGCTTTAGGATTACTTCCATTTCTTCTGTCAAGGTAATCGGCAGCGTCGCTGAAGGACTTTGGGTTGCCAATAACTTTCCTCAACTGGGATACATGGAACATCGAGTGTATGATGCAAGTAGGGGGTAACTACGCACCAATCCTCTCTACCACCTCATAAGGCCCGTAATACCGTGGAAATAACTTTTCATTTCTTCTTCGAGCTAAAGTCTTCTATCTATAGGGTCAAATATTCAAATCACTTTATCACCCACCTTGAATTGCATGTTGAAAGACTTCAACCTCTCCTTTATATTTTCCCTTGAAACTCACCTACTGTTGCTCCCATCACTTCCCTCAGGAACAACACCACCAGAAGAACTTTGGCCTTGAACACAAAGAAACTGCATAATCTTTGCCCCAGTTCCCATTCGTATTGATTTTCATTTTTGTTGCATAATTCTTCTATGCCCTTGAACCCAATCACTCAATAAATCCTTTTCCTTTAATCTTCGAACTGATCTAACCATGTAGTGGATGTTATTCATAACGAATAGATAAGTCAACACAAGATCCTTATATTGCTTAGATTTATCATCCAAATTACTCTGATGAGCTTGCATAAATTGCATTGTAACGGTTGCCAATTGGGAAGTTGAATCTTCTCCAACCTTTTCAAACTCCTGAAAAATTGTTTCAAAGTTGATTGATAGTCAAATAAAAACTTCACATAGCTAGCTAGATGGTGCACAGTTCCATCCATCACATCAATTTTTGTTGCATCTTCTTCCACTTTCCTTAAAATCACCAAAATTTTCTTGAGCAATTTGGGCTAAGTGTCTTGAAAGATTATAAGCAGCATCCCTCATCTCAGAACAAGCTTTCCTTTCAAATATGTTTCAATCTCAGAATGAAACTCGTGTATTATTTCATACATGTCTAGAAACACATTGCCTGTTGTCTTATTACTTCACTTAGAAGTGACCTAATAATGGGTCTTACAACCTAATCTTTTATACTAGATGCCTAGAGATTTAATTGCTAGTTTGTTTGAGTGAACAGTTGTTGTTTGTTCGCTTGAGATCAAACTGTGATTTTCATTTATTTACTATAAGTTTGTTTACTAGTTTGGCACTTATTAACTAATAGTTGTCGTTGTGTGATACTTTTTTTTTTTTGCTACAATAGTTTTTTTTTCTTGTTTAAGTAGCTTAGCACTTTACCCTACTCTTTTTTCTTTCAGCATTGTTCTACTTTCATTAGCCTATTCTACCTATTCTGCTTTCTATTTTTAGCTTAGCGTAGTACTTATTTTTTCTCCAACTTTAATATTTATTTTGATATTAATTTAATTTTGATGCTTAATGAATTTTATTTGCTTGTTGCAGGAGCTCGTGCTGATTCAAACTTTAGAGAGTTTGTAGTGTTTGTGGAGAGCAGAGTTCGCAATGTTGTTTGGAGAGTGTTAAGTTTGAGTGTTGTTTGGAGAGTTTGAGAGTAGTCCAGTTGGAGAGCGGTGGTGTTTGAGAGTTTGGAAAGTTTGAGAGATTTGTTTGGCGTGAATTGGTTAAGAGTTTGTAAGAATTTGGAGAGCAATGTTGTATATATTGATTAGTGGAACTCCCCACCCCCCTCCTTTTTATTGAATTTTATTTTAAAGTTGCTCAATCGATCAATTAATTAATTAACCAATTAGTAAATTTAAATTTCAATGCTCTCAAATTTTAACTCCTGGATTTAAACTATTTCTCAGATTTTAAATTGTTCTCGTATTTTAATTAATCAACCTATAAATTAATTTAAATTAATTTTGATTATTTAATTTTAATCAATTAGTCATTTTAATTAATCAATTGATTATTTAAAATCCAAATTGAAGTGCTCTCCAATTGCTCCAACAGAAAAAATAATATAGTTTTTCGGAAAATTTCTGCAACCTCCCAACGTCCCCTCACCTCGCAGGGAGGTCGGGACGACACTTGTCGTTAATTTCTTCTCGGTCGAAACTGAAGTCGAAGGCACGAGGTATTCGCTTTGAAACCATCTCAATCAGACATAAGGTTGACGACGCAAGGTGTTTAACAAAAATCAGATGATTGTTTGATGTTCAATAGCTTCTTCGGTGAAAGAATGCTAGTACCGCATTCCAACATACATTTTCACTGAAACTTCTTCGTTATATAAAGCTTTCCTCAATTCTTATGCTTGTGCATTTGTTATATGTTGAAGTGGAAAACCACCTACTAAGAAGACGAATGATGTTCGAATCTTTTTAATCATCTGTTTATATGTTTGCTAAGAGTGGTAAATCAATCTTAAATAAATATTTGCAAATAAAGACTTTAATTGAGATGATTTCCTCCAGGATTCCATATGAACAACAGACCAATTCTAAAGCATTCAAACTACAAATAACAGTCGTGGAGAAAACAGACGGGCATGCAAGATTGAAATATGGGTGGAATACAATCGCAAGAGGTTGAATGCTTGGAAGCGACCTAGCATGTTTGATTGGCAAGTCACAGGTTGTTTGGCTTTGCTGATTAGACTAGTGGAACACACAAGAGGTGTGTGCTTTTGATGTAGGCAAGGAATGGGTCAAAACAAGTTGAGTTGAAAATTTTGTAAGTTCTACTTGAATCAGCTCATTAATGAGCCTCTTCTTATGTTTCAAGCTCATAAATCCTTTCCTCTACTAGATATCAGCTCATTAATGTCTAGTAGAGAGCCCTTTTAGCTCATAAATTGAGGTTCATTCCCCCATTTGTTGTCCCTTTGGTTCCCGTGGATGGCTCTTTGGTTCCCGTGGATGGTTCCTTGGTTCCCGTGGCTTGACCATTTGGTTCCCGTGGATGGCTACTGGTTTTCCCGTGCTTAGCCCCTTGTTTCCTGTTCCGAATGGGGGCTGCTGTGCTGGCTGTTCGGGCCTCCTGCTGGCTGCTTTCCCGTGGTTGTTTGCTTGGGTTTCCGTGGCCTTTTTGTCCCTGTTTTCTGCACCAACTGAAGGCTGCTGTTTGGGGAGGAATTCCAAGAGTTTTTCTCTATTTTCTATGCAATTTTCCTGCAGAATTCCGGCTGTCTTTTGGCCTTCTTCTTGGTGACTTATGGCCTTCTATTTCACTATTTTAATGGATTTAAATATTGCTTTAAGGTGACTATTTGTATTCCTTCTTTTGTGCCTATAAATAGTGATGTTTGTGGCTGTTTTAAAAAAGTGAAAATGTGATTTTTGGAAGCTATAACCCACGGGTTTCTTCGTGGAAAAGCTTGCGAGCTTGTTCCATTCTCCTTCTGTCCTTCACCTCTAGGAAAGCTTGCGAGCTTCTCCTCCTCCTTCGTCTTGGCTTCTAACCTCTTTCGTCTCTCCGCAAGTGACCACCTCACCTGTATCCCTCTTCTTTTGGAAAGCAAGTTTAGGTTGTCTTGTTTGAGTCGTTTGTAAGAGTCTTTGTTTGTAAGTCGTTTTAATTTTAAGAGTTGTAAGTCTTTCATTTTATATAAGTAAAGTTTGTTTTGATCCTATTTTGTGTCCTTTTGTGTCTTTTCTATTACTTAGAAAAGTTCTTTCTTTTGTGATCAAAAATTTGGGAACCCAAATTTTTGATTACACCAGCTTTGGATCAAGTGCAAATAAAATTGATAGGTCGGTTCTCACTAAATCGGACCAGTGGGCCCTCATTAAACCGGCCCAGTCGGCCCAAGGAGGGCTAGCTCATGTGTACAGGAGGCGGATAAAGCATGCCCGCCCCATATGTTTGTCGCCCAAACCTAGTAGACCCAACTAGGAAAACAAATTAAGGAGGAGGCGACTAGGGTTGGAGGGAATTTTGAATTAGGAGTTTTGAATTAATGTATTAAATTGGAAGAAATGTTTAGGGTTAGGGTTATGCTTTGTTTTGTGGCTGGTTTTGGAGTTCTTAGTCTTGGTGTCCTGGGTCCTAGATTCATCTAGGGATTGGGAGAGAATGCTCCTTCTCTAGAATTGAGTGATTGTATATTACTTTATTTCTTCCATTAGTTTGATTTCTTCAATAAAAATTATTGTTTTGCTGATTTTCCCATCGAATTTGTGGAGCGTTTTGTTGTTTTTGTCCTTCATGTTGTAAAACCCGAAAACTGTCGATCGGATGTGTCGCACGCATTTCAATGCACCGCGACGAATTTAGGCGAAATTTCAAAGTCGTCGGAATTCGACGCAATAAATTTTATTAAGTTCTACGTGAAATTTTGATTGAAATAGTATAAATAACGTATACCCAATTTCGCACGGTTTGGAAATTAAAAATCGCCGAAGATGTTTAAGTAAA
>NW_021318513.1:151043-153515 GCF_001605985.2 Dendrobium catenatum | reverse complement strand
GAATTTAGGCAAAATTTTCAAAGTCGTCGGAATTTGACGCAATAAATTTTATTAAGTTCTACGTGAAATTTTGATTGAAATAGTATAAAGAACGTATACCCAATTTCGCATGGTTTGGAAATTAAAAATGGCCGAAGAGGTTTAAGTAAAGTTAGCCATTTTATACCCAAATTACCCTTCATGAGCTAGTAGGAAAGAAATTTTGAGGGGGGCACATGCGTCATTTGTCTACCCAACACCTTAAGACTAAGGGACCGAAATAATATGTCCCTTGTTCATTTGTTCGGCAGAGCACGGGCGGAAGAGAGGGAAAGGGCGTCGGCTTCTTTGGAATCCGGCGGCGGCGGCGATTTTCCGGCAAGGTCTTGGAAGAAAATCAAAGGAAAGGCTCGGGAGGAAGAAATGTGAGTTTCTCATGCAAGAAACTTCTCTCTTTCTTAAGATTTCTTAGCGAAACAAAATTAGGGTTTCATCAATTTGAATTATTTTTGAAGGGGGATGTTAAAAGAACAAAGGGGAAGGAGTTTTATACAGGAAAATGCAAATTTTCTAAAGATTTTTAGGTTTTCCAAATTATGGCTTTTCCTAATTTTGTAATTCTAAGCTTGCATGTTAATTAATTTTATTTTTTAAGGGTCATGAGAGGTCTCTAATTAAGAGAAATTAGAATTTTGATAAAAAAAAATTTCTACATTATTTTAAATCCAAAAATTAGCTTTTAAATTTCATTTTCTAATTAAGGAAAATTGTAGATTTTGGGTATGTTAATGACCATTCATACCTATATATTTATGAACATTCATAATTATGTGATAAATAAATGTTTTAGGGTACGGGTAGGTGAATGAGTATTAATGAGCTTAAGGGGAGTAATTAGGTATGGCTTGTGTAGGGTGTTTGGTAAGGTATAGTGATTTGGGTTGATATAAAAAGCTTATGTTGTAACTTTTTCTTAGGACTTGAGAAGAGGTGTATTAAGGAGAGATTGGTGAATCGGCACTTTCAAAGGATAACATTTGAGGTAGGAACACCTTACTCTACATATTCATGTTCTTTTATTTTTATTTTTTTTAAATGTCTTATTAGTTGATACATAATAAATGCATATGAAATGTCTTTACTATTTGATAGAAATGTAGAAATGTTTCTATGAATCAATGTATAATTGATGTTTCTCAAGTATATTAAAATTCTCATTATTTGTTAGTAAGCATTTCATAGAAGTCTCTTTCATATACTTGCTTCATACTCAGTGCATATGATTGTTATGAAAATGCTACACTACATACCTATGTTTCTATGAAAATAATGTTTAAATGATTGTGCATGTTGATGACAGAGTACCAAAATATGGTGCAAAAGCACAAATATGACTCTTATAAACAATATGGCTCTTCGAGGCAAAGAGGAAAGGAAAATAAATAGCCATAAATATATTTTGGTACTTGATTAGTACACTTCTGGTACTCCGGTACGGTTGTATAAGATAAAGCATAAGCAAGCATAGACATAAGACATATGACATAGTTGAAAGCATATCCATATGATCTAACATATCACACTTAGCATATACATAAGAACTATCATATGATATTTAACAAAACAATCATGACATGTCACTTTTAGCATACATGTAAATTTTCATTTAAATGGCATATGGAGATGTTAGAGTTAGTGTTTCTTATTGAGCTCTAGCTCATTCTCTTGTTTTGGGACATTTTCAGGAGAACCCGCTGCAAAGAATGGCTGACCGCCCTTGGTTCACTTACAGTCGTAGAGGGCCGGATGACAGGTTCCTCTTATGTATTTTAAGTTGTAATTTTCATTTTTGGGTGTTTTGGCATGAATGATATATTTTAAAGTCACTTTTGTATATATGAAATGATATGCAATGTTTAATACAATTTGGAAAATGTTTAGAAGCGCTTTTAGTTTCTTTTGAAATGTTTTAGATTATTCAATGCATGATTTAAGAAAAGTTTATGTTTCGAACGTCCGACATCCGTTCCCGCCTCGTCTACACGAGCTCATCAGGCCGGGTCGTGACACTTTGATGCAATCAAAAATTTGGGAGAGGGACCCAAATTTTTTATCACAAAAAGATACTCTTCCTATAACTTAAAAGAGACTAAAATTTAACATAGGATAAGGCGACGACACTTGCACAAAACAAAATACAACTTTAATATTATAAAAGGACTTACAAACAAAAACTCTTACAAACGACACTTACAATTTGGACGCTTACAAACTTTGACACAAACAAAATGACACCCTAAACTTGCTTACTTTGAGAAGAAGGATACAATGGAATGGTTACTATGGAGAGAAGAAAGAGATTAGAAGCCAAGAAGAAGAGTGGAAAGAGCCCGCAGGATTTCCATAGAAGAAGAAGAAGAAATGGAACCAAGCTCTCATCAAGCTTTTTCCAAGAAAACCTCTCAGGTTTTGTCTCCAAAAATCACTCACATT
>NW_021318513.1:126659-150948 GCF_001605985.2 Dendrobium catenatum | reverse complement strand
TGCCGTTTCCCTGGGAACGAGCCTCAGGGGAGAACTCATAAAATAAACAGAGAAATGATTCTCTGCCGAGTCCCGAATTATATATTTTTTAAGATCATGTTATTTATATAGCTAAAAATTTAATATTATATATCTATCACTCATAAAATAAATATCAATGTACATAATGAAAAATTAAAATTTATAAATTTGTATAGATGATAAGAATAAAATATAATAGTATTATATTTGATATTAAAATTTCATTTGAATGTTGAGAATGTAATATTAAAATTTTAGGTATTAGATATATAAATAGTATGAAATAAATTTGTATATATGTAAATCCCTTTTTTTTATTTATATCTTATCAATTTGATGGATTTAATCTGATTTATAATTTTTTCAAAGAAAGATTTAGAGTTGGCGCTCCATTTTAAGAAAAAAACTTACAGAGCTTCAAAATCTAAATATTTAGGACTTTTATAACTGCTGAGAAAGAAAAAATGAGGAACAACAAATTAAGATTGAGGAGAACGTTGCATTATTCATGGAGATGGCTTGCGCACAAGACGTGAAAGTTGAAAGGAGGTATGAAAACATTCAGGAATTGGAAGTTAATTTGGTCGGAGCTATTGCAAGTTTCAACTTATTATTAAATTTCTACTTCATCCCAAGTTGTTATAATGGTTTCTCATGTTTTATTAAATTTTACATGGGCTATGCTGTATGAATAGAATGTCCATGTTAAAATAAAGCTGTGTAGAAAAAGCACATTAATGTTCAATGCAAGCGCATATAAATGCAATAAATAAGAAGTGATAAGTAGTTGAAGAACATTGATATGCAATAAAAACTATGTATTAATGTGCTTTCAGCCGTTGTGTGGATAAAATTAAGGTTTAGACTTTCATTATGCTTTCACTGTGCATTTGCTACTACACTTTCACTATGTGTTCATTGCGCATTTGCTACTACGCTTTCACTGCGTATTTGCTATTGTGCTTCCACTATACATTGCTACTGCCCTTTTTATGCACTTTCATTATGCTTTTGCTATGCATTTCTTGTGTTTTTGCTACTGCACTTTCACATCACTTTGCTACTTCATTTTTTGTTGTGCTTTCATTGAGTTTCATTGTGCGTTGATGCGCTTTCACTATGCTTTTGATACATTTTCGTTGTGCATTCACTGCACTTTTGATGCACTTTCATTATAATTTTGATACGCTTTCACTGTGCTTTTTTAATGCTTTCACTATGCTTTTGATGCACTTTACTTTGTATTACAGGTTGTGTATAAAGATGAGAAAGAATCATATGATGCTTACTGCAATTATGCCAATAATACTGATTTTAGTGTGCACAAGGATCATCACAATTGCATGCCAAATTCTAGAAAGATAAAATACAAGGACTTTGTTTGCTCAAAATATAGTTTTAAGAAAATATTTAATCTAAATTTTTATATAAAATATCAAAAATCACAGACTAGAACAGGTTTTCCATCTTTGATTAGGTTTGTAGTTAATGAAGCTGAAAACTATAATGTGAATTTTTTTATTGAAACTCATAATTACGAATTATCTAGACCAGAAGATTGGCACCTCCTAAGATCATGTAGGAATATTCATTATGAGAATGCTTCAATTCTTAAATCAATGACATAAGCAATGATAAGAATAGTTGATGAATTCTCCTACCTTGTAAATGAAGTTGGCGATATCGATGATGTTGGATTCTCTAAGAGAGATGTAAACAACTTTATCTAGAAAAAGAAAAGAGCAAAGATTGAACTGAGCTTTAATTATTGTTAAATGGGCTTTTGTTGTGCTTTTACAGTATTTTTGAGGCGCTTTTGATACATTTTTATTGTGTTTTTATTGCGTTTTTCTGCATAATCATTGGATCCGACTATCGTCAACTTTAATTTTCAATTTTTTTTTTAGTTTAGATCATTTTACTGTAAGTGTTTTCACTGTGAATTAAATTTGTAAGAAAACTTTTCTAGAAAATGACAATACAATGTATAATTCACTGCGCTTTTGTTGCATTTATATGCGCTTTCACTGTGCTTTAGTGGTTTCGATTACAACAATTTTAATTTTCAAGACTAGATTGCATAGTTTAGAAATTTCTATTGTTATTAAAAAAATTTAGTTCATGTTAATTGTTCGTTTGGCTTGGAATTCCGTGGACACTAGGGATATTTCATTTTGTTATATTAGTTTCAAAGGATCCTTTCGTGTCCTTATATATATTTTTTATCTAAACAAAATAAAGAATAAATATTAGTTCACTGGCCATATTGAGAAAATAGTTAACATACTATGCATGCTGCTCTAATCTACGACTGGTGAAAGAATTTGCTTATGTAGTGGATTGGGTTAGGAAGTATAAAAGATTCAAAATTTCTCCTTTAGCATGCATACAAGAAAGGTCCATTGCTTATTATGGATGATGGGTTGAATTTCAAGATTGTTTTCTTTCACCGAACCGTGATTGATATGTTGGACGTATAACTTAGCAGGATGATCATATTGTTGATATACATGCAAGAAGTTAACAAGAATAATGCTAATGTCTAAGAAAATAATATTATAGAAATATTAGATATTACATTAATATTAACCTAGTGCATTTGAGAGATATATATGAAAGGTTGGAATAGGCCAGGCATAAGCTTATTATTTTTAGATAATAACAAAGCAAATGCCATATATGGTTGTTATCCAGTATTTATTTGTAACTATGTCATCAAGATCACCTCTCAATATCATAATGTTAGCAAAAGAATAAATAATGTCAGTCCTGCAAATAAAAATACATAGTGAAAATAAAGAAAAGTGCATCTAAAGAGTAGTGAAAGCACAGTAAAAGCGTTGTGAAGCACCATGAAGCACAGCGAATGCACCGTGAAGCACCGTAAAAGCCATATGCAAGCAAAGTGAAAGCTCAGTGAAAGAATCAACAAAAGCGTAGTAGCATTAACTAAAGGATTCAGAGCAACTAAAATTTACTTGCCAGCATACTTTTTAAAGCAATCAACGATAAAATTTTATTTTTCTTTACTTAGGAAATCCCTACCAGCATATTTCATTGTGTTATTTACAGCTTGAGCAACAATTTTAAATGAATGAACATAAATTGTATAAGTTGGGGGGCTGGGAGGGCTTTATATACATTTTGGGACTGTGTGCTTTTCATCTCAAATCTTATACTTTTTCTTTAAATAAAAAATACAGTTGGGGTGCTTGTCTTACAGAGGAGGGGGCTTATTGTACAGTTGAGCGGCTTTATGTACATATTAGGGGTGTGAATTTCGAGTCACGAGTTAGGTTCAAGTCAAACCTGGAATGGATCCGACAACATACATATGAACCTGAATCAGACCCATTTTTGCAAACGGATCAATTTTTCAGAACCAACCCTGACACACTTCAGACACGACAACGACAGCAACGACAGATCGACAACAGCATCATGGCATTTACGGGTCGGTGACAGCTGGCAGTGTCGTCACTCGACTCACTAATAGCAGGCAGGCGGGTCAGCGCGACGGGCATACTAAAATGATGCGGGGGGAACAACGGGGACGTGATACGAATTCGAGTCGAGTTTTTGGGTCGTGTCAAATATTGACACCCTTAACTATACTATGATTAAGCTTCCCAATATTTAGATCATAATTTAACCTTAATATTTAGAAATTTATTACTTTCAATTCATACTGAGTTAAGGTAAATGATTACTATGATTTGTTTATATATGTCAAAGGGTGGGAGAAACATTAATTGTCAAACCTATTTTAAACAATAGTGACGATTAAGGATGAGTCTTAGCCAATTTAAGCAATTCAAGGATTCACACATACATCCTCTTTGAATGGAACATTAAATATAACAAATTTATTTATTTCAATAAATTAAATTTGATAATTAATTTAAAATAAATTAATTTAAGCCTTTAGGATTTATGCTGAATTCCATTTGGAGAATATTTTACTATTTTAACATTTGATTTCAAGGCCTTTAATACGCTTTAAATAACCAAAAGACCACCATGTGATGTGCATAACTCCTTTCAAGAAGGCACTAATACATTGAAATGGAAAAATCTTTAAACTTTAATAATACACTGACCTTATACACCATATTTGCTTCCATCTGGAGAGCATGTGTATTTAATTTACAAGATTCCTTCTCTATTTTTAATAAATCTTCAAAGAATTTCATATGATCATCTGCCTTAAAATTTATAAATTAATAACTCTCTACTATGGAATTATTAATCTATGACTTCTTTAAAATTAAATAAATAACTTCAACAGTAACAAATCACCTAAATCTAACCAGAATCTCACTCAAGATCAAAATTTCTCTACAAGAATGGTAATTCCAAATTCCACCAACTAAACAATCAAAACAATACCACATAAATTATGTGTAAGTTACTGAAAAAACTAATTTTGGTTGCCACCGGAAAGAGACATTAAGGCCTCATTTGATTCTCCAGCTCTATTTTCTTGTTTTTAACGGAACTTCCAGAACGGCAAATAGAGAAAATAAAAATTTCTCAAATCGGCAGAAATACGGAGGTTCACCGGAAGTTATTTTGATGAAGCGGTGTTACCAAACAACAAAACAATCCTTTTTTTTCGGCGATTCAAACAGCAGACGGAGAAATTACGGAGAAACAAACGAGGCCTAACTTGGTGGACAAAACCCAGTGGTGTCCTTCAATTCTTTTCGGGCGCGCCAGTACACAGCATTAGCTGCAGTGGATGTTCCCATCTACAATGAATTTAAGAGAGCAATCAATATAAGCTCGCATTTGTGAGACAGGAAAAAAAAAGCAAAAACAGGAAGATTGCCTTTATTTCCATTGCATGGTAATCTTTCCAGAGATCCCTATCTTGGCGATAGATTTCAAGAGCTGATTCATATAGCCTCCGAGCATTCTGCAGAGCTGCAGCATCTCCGAGAGACGCAAGGTTTTTCTCCAGTTCTATGCAGTGCTTAAACAAAGCCAAGCCTGGATGAGGTAAGGCAAAAAACCTGCATGTTTTCGCAAGAAATCATCATATAGGGGACTTTACATTCAATTTATGGTGTTTAAATTCGAACTACAATGAATTCATTGCGTGTGGGAAAATGTCATCAGGCAAAATTTTAAAGAAAGTGATTTGCTTGAAGCTTTCATTTAGCAGAGAAGTATATAAATATAAGAATGTATCCACATAAAGTATAATGATGCACTGGGAAAGGACATGTTTGTGATAGGAAATACTGGAGTTCGCAAGTAACCCTAATGGGAAATACTTGAGTTCGCAAGCAAGCCTAATAATAATCGATAAAACAGTGAGAAAAATGAAAAAAATATGGTGGATGAACAATCAAACGATAGATAATCATATAGAAAGCAAAGTGAAACAAGAACCAAGCAAAGATACAATTGATCCTCAATTCGAGTGAGGATCGTTCTCTCCCAATCTCTAGACAAAAAGCCTAGAGCCCAAGATGCCAAAGAGACTCAAAGAGAAATCCAAATTTTTGCATGCTCTAACCCTAGCCTCTCCTCATCCTTAAATGATATCTCTAGGCAAATCTGTGTACACAACATAAATAAAGAAAAAATGATTTTACTTGACATTTCTTGGATATCATGGCAGTGACATACTAAGTAATAATCACCCCTGAATGCTTTGGCACTGTGCATGATAATGTTTCATGGCATCCATTGTCTCAGTGTAAAGACAGGCTCTTTGGAAATCCAACTGTCCCAACGAGTTGAAGTCATCTGGGCCTGCACTCCCTCCACAATTCCAAACAGCAGCTAGTCATGGATAGATCAAACAATAAAGAAAAGGAGGTTTTCCATACATACCACAAAATTCTAATGTATTTACATATCCAATACCTAAATCTTTATATTTACTCAACTCTAATATCTAAATCAAATAAAAGTATATGCTATCCATTGCAAATCACCATTTGTTAAAGATTGGTTGTGATGGACTCGCAGGCTATCGAAAACCCCATTTTTTATAGATATTTCATGGTTTGCAATAAACAGTATTCGTTGCTAATAACTTGTTTTGCTATCACAGAGACATCATTTGACATAAACAACCCACTGCTTCCCATCAAGAATCATATGTAACCCTACATCCTCTTCTCAAGCTCTCTTATCAAGAAGACTCCACCATCACTTAACTCCACCTAAGATGAAAGGTTCGTCATCTTCTATAGAAAACCTCGTTCTATTCCATATGAAAGTATTTATCCTTAATTGGTCAAAATATTCCAGATGAATATAAGAGGTTATCACTCAATTTTCTAATTTAATGCCAACCATGTTTATACCATGGTATTGTGCACCCACGGCATTTATTAACATGCTAAGAAACATTGGGACATGCTTAGGAGATCAAGAAATTTTTTGGTTTACTAAACTTTTTAATATTATTTTGAAGACTAAAAAGATGTCGGATGAGATGAGTAGAGAATGAGTGTATTGATTCTTTTTTTTTTAAAATAAAGATGATGCACAAGATTTTGTGAATTAAAAAGGAATTAAGTTAATGTGTCATACTTTAAAATTATATATGGGAGAGAGTTATGTAGCATAGGTTGCGGCGTGATATTAATGTTTATCAAAATCAATTTGGATTCAGACTGGGTAGGTCTACTATGGAAGCTATACATTTATTGAGAGGTTTGATGGAAAAGTATTAGAGAGAATAAGGAGGACCTACATATGATATTTATTTATTTAGAAAAAAGCATATGATAAAGTTTCAAGAGAAGTGCTATGGAGAGTTTTAGAGAAGAAAGGGGTAATAATGCTTATAATCAAGTCATTAAGGATATGTATGCAAGAGCTATTACTTGTGTTCAAACACAAGTTGGTTTGCCAAGTATTTTTTTTATTTCAATTGGATTATATCATGGATTAGTCTTAAGCCCATAGCTTTTTTGCTTTAGTCATGAATGTTCTCACTAGACATTTGCAAGAGGTTGTACCCTGGTGCGTGCTTTTTGCTGATGATATTCTTCTTGTTGATAAGACTAGAGAGAGTTGAAGGTAAACTTGAATTATGGAGGTCAACCTTAGAGTCTAAAGGCTTTTGTTTAAGTAGATCTAAAATTGAACATACAGAGTGTAATTTTAGTAATAATATATCTAGTTGAGTGATTATAACTTTGGGCGATCAAGTCATTACTCAGAGTACACGTTTTAGATATTTACGGTCTATTTTTTAAAGTGATGGTGAAATAGGTGAGGATATTATTAGTAGAATTAAAGTTGGATGGTTGAAGTGGAGAATGCATCGGGCTTGTTGTGTGATAGAAAGGTCCCCCTCAAACTTAAGGGAAAAAACTCCATAAGATGGTGGTGAGACCTGCAATGTTTTATGGTGCAGAATGTTGATCATTAAAAGAGAAGCATAATACTAAGTTAAATTTTGCAAAGATGAGGATGCCCAGGTTGACGAGTGCTTTACTACTCTTAGAGACTGATGTAATAAAAAATAAGCAAAAAATTAGGTCAGCCCTATTTTTTTGCTAGAAAAGACATTTCCTTACTAGGATAAAGAAATTACATAAAGACACTTTTGAAATAAAAAAAACAACAATTTTATATCATATAAAACGACCATACAACCAAAGAAACTTACAAACGACTAAAACAAAATACCTAAAGATGCATTCATCCACTGAGAAAAGAAAGATACAAGTGGGGAGGATTATTGCGGATAGAAGAAGAGGCTAGAAGCCAAGACGAAACATAGGAGAAGCTCGCAAGCATTCCCAAGAAGAAGATAAGAGAAAAATGGAACAAGCTCGCAAGTTTTTCAAAAAAAAAAACCCTCAAATTTTCTATTCCAAAAATCACATTATAACACTTTTTTATGCTTCAGAACATCTCCTATATATAGGGAAAAGAGGGCAGCCTAACAGCCCCTTAAAGCATTAATTAAAACCTATTAGATTTAGGGAAATGAAAGGCCAACAACCACCAAACAGCAGCGCCAAAACCAGCATACAACAGCCCTTAAATCAACACAGAAAACAGGGGAAAAAGGGCCACGGGAAACCAACCAGCAGCCACGAGAAACCCAGCCAGCAGGGGTCCCGAAAAGCCACACAGGAACCGAAGCAGAGAGGCGCAGAAACCAGCCAGGGAACCACGGGAAAACCAGCAGCAAGGGACCCGAGGAGTCACACAGAGAACAGAGCAGCAGGCACAGGAAAACAACCACAAAAAACCAAAGAGACAAAGGGGAAGGGAAAGAGCAAGGATCACCTCATTATGAGCTACCAACTTAGCACAAAAATGAACTAAACTTCAGCTCATAATGAGCTATCCATCAGCTCAAGCATTAATGAGCTAAAATTAAGTAGATTTTCTAATACAATAGCTCAAAATCAAGAAGTAAAAGGCCCAAACCGAGAGCACTAGCAGCCCAAGGGTCAAAAAAATTCTCATATTGTTTTGAGCCCCCCTTTGCATGCATCAGATACTCCCCTACTTGAAAAATTTATCTCCTGATGAGTTGTCTTTAGATTTCTTCCGAGAAGGCGAAGAAGGGGTATCAAGCTCTTGAATCTTAGCCTCGTATTTCTTCAAAATCTTCTCACATTCTTGCTTGAATTAGTCCTGCAAAAATTTCTTTTTCTTCTCGAATTTCTCTAAACACAAGAACATTTGATATTAAATTTTATACAATTAGTTTTGTATTGGATTTGTAGAACTTCCTTGCGATGGAATCCCTTCTACAGTTGGAATCTTCACATCCGGAATAGTTGGTTCATTTGTAACTTTGGCGGGGTCAAATTCTCCTTGGGACTCATTTGAATCTTGATCTGAAGGATGATTACATGGACTATCCATATAGACTCAAAACAAAAACTCAAAAAAAAAAAAAAAACTCTTATGCCACCAAGACTCAAATAACAACACTTGACACACCGGGATTTGATAACATGCTCTGATACCAAATTGATGTAATAAAAAATAAGCAAAAAATTATGCCAGCCCTAATTTTATGCTAGAAAAGACATTTCCTTACTAGGATAAAGAAATTACATAAAGACACTTTCGAAATAACAAAAACAACAACTTTATATCATATAAAAAGACCATACAACAAAAGACACAAACGACTCAAACAAAATACCTAAAGTTGCATTTATCCATTGAGAGAAGAAAGATACAAGTGGGGTGGATTCTTGCGGATAGAAGAAGCGGTTAGAAGCCAAGACGAAACATAGGAGAAGATCGCAAGCATTCCCAAGAAGAAGAGAAGAGAGAAATGGAACAAGCTCGCAAGCTTTTCCAACAAAAAACCTCAAGTTTTCTATTCCAAAAATCACATTATAACACACTTTTTTATGCTTCAAAACATCTCCTATATATAGGGAAAAGAAGACAGCCTAAAAGCCCCTTAAAGCATTAATTAAAACCTATTAGATTTAGGGAAATGAAAGGCCAACAGCCACCAAACAGCAACTCCAAAACCAGCATACAACAGCCCTTAAATCAGCACAGAAAACAGGGGAAAAAGGGCCACGGGAAACCCAGCTAGCAGGGGTCCCGAAAAGCCACACATGAAGCAAAGTAGAGAGGCGCGGAAACCAGCCAGGGAACCACGGGAAAACAAGCAGCAAGGGACCCGAGGAGTCACACAGAGAACGAAGCAGCAGGCACAGGAAAACAGCCACCAAAAACCGAAGAGACAAAGGGGAAGGGGAAGAGCAAGGATCACCTCATTATGAGCTACCAACTTAGCACAAAAATGAACTAAACTTCAGCTCATAATGAGCTATCCATCAGCTCAAGCATTAATGAGCTAAAATTAAGTAGATTTTCTAATAAAATAGCTCAAAACCAAGTAACCAAAGGCCCAAACCGAGAGCACCAGCAGCCCAAGGGTCAAAATAAATTCTCATATTGTTTTGACCCCCCCTTTGCATGCATCAAAGACATGATACGAAATGAGCATATCCACGAAAAGAATAGAGTAGCACCAGTGGAAGATAAGAATAAAAAAAAGTTTCATTAGATGATTTGGTAACATAAAGAGGCGGCCTTCTGCTGACCCAATTAGAAAAGTAGACGCATTAGATTTGACTTATGTTAAGATAGCTAAAGGTAAACCTAAAAAGACTTGGTTAGAAAATATTAGAAATGACATTTATTTATTAAATTTAAATAAGAATTTAACTATTAAAATGATACAATGGAGAAAAAAAAATTCATGTAGCCGACCCCACATAATAGGATGAAGACTTGATGTTGTTATTGTTGTTAACAAACATTGGGATATGCACTATTTTAAACAACTTTGCACAAGGTTAAAAGGACAACCTCAATCAAATATTATAATTGAGTGATTCATGTGGCTAAGTATTAGGATAATTTGTTGCAAAGTAATAATTTGCATGATCCTTCCCAGAGATATTCAATAAATTCTATAAATCAAGCTTCGACCACCACAAAAAAAAAAATCTCAACTGCACCATTAAATGCATCGAAGTAAAAAAATCTAATTAACAGATGTGCTGCAGGAATTGATTGTGTTGTAGAAGCAACAAAACAGGCTGAGTTATAGTTCAGTGCATACAAAGCAAGTTAGAATCTATTTTTAAGGCCAAATACTAGAATACTGAAAGATCCTAGACGTATATAGAGAAATATCCAATAAAAAATCAAATAAAACAACTGAAAACTTACCCATTATAAAGAACTCTTGCATTCAGAATACCATCACTTTGGAGAGTTCGATCCACGACAGCAGCAGAAACTGAAGATTCACAATTACTGCTACATCTGGCTAAAGCTCCCTCTAAAATCTTCACCAATCTTTTAAAATAAGCTTTGTGACATGAAAAAACCTTCAAGGCCTGCACCACAAGATGTAATAAGAAGCTGCATAGAGGTTCTTTTTTTAAAACATGTATAAAATTAATCTTCGTACAATGTCCACCATATTTGTAAAAGCTCAGTTTTTTTTTAATTACCGAAAGATGATTACTTTAGATGAAATAATATCATGGTCCCATCCACAATAAATAAACATAAACCTAAATTAAAATCTTTAACGGGCATTTCAAAATATTTCTTTTGCATGTGTCCTCACAAATATGACTAAAAGCTCACCAATAAGCTCAGAAGTACTCAAATGACAAGGAAAATTTGTTCAATAGATTCAAATAGCCAATCAAATCCAGCCTAAATCAAAATACAATTGATAAGAGAAGTGACATGGGCTACATATTCTAACGCTAAAAAATGTAATATTTTCTTAAAGCTAGAGAAGCGTCTGACTAGATGTTTGAATTTCCCATCTTCTGATAGAGCAACAAAAATTTATTTCTCAAAATTTCAGCAAAATAAAATGGTTTGCTTTTAAGAAAACTAAGCTCTTTCCATTAAACATGTAATTCTTGTATCTAACTTTCTCCCAATGAACACTATCTATTAATTTCAACATTTGAGAATGATCAAACTAATGTCAAAAAGAAACTGGCTAAATGATTTAATAAGATATTTTAATCTGTGAATTCTTAGATAAATGAATGTTAAAATGGAAGATCATGACCCCTTTGTAAAACAAAGAAAAAAAGCTTCCTGTTTAGAATTCATAACTTACCTGTAGTTGACTTTTTTTTATCATTCAACACTTCAAGAAGATATAGCTTGTGAGTAGTATAGTTAAAATAGAAGACTTCAATCTTCTAAAGAAAAGGCAAAGGTTCAAATTCCTTACAAAAGTTTAAGAGGATTTAATTTTAACTAAAATATGATAAATATACAAAGATCCAAAAATAAAGAAAATAAGTAATACATATATAGAGAGATAACTGTGTGATTTCATTATATATTATAATGAAACAAGGGCCTTAATTGAAGTTATTAGTATACTAAGTCTTGGATAAGAAATAAGGGTCGAGATAAAGATCATAAAGGTCCACTAACTCTTTACGAAAGGCTAAAATGGTCCCCGTCTATTTAAAAATCTCACTTTAGTCCCTTGGCTTTTTAAATAGTGACCTAAATGATCCCACGGAACGAATATTTTGGACTCTATTTAAAGAGTCAAGGGATCAAATTAATACTTTCCTGTAGTGGAAGACTATTTTGGTTCTTTAAAAAAAAATTAAAGAACCAATACGATCTTTTTCTTAATAAGGATTATATAAGATTGGTCAAAAAATTTATGGGATATGAAAATTATTTCTCTTTCTTTCCAGAAACAATCTAATTGAGTTTCATACAAATCATAAGAGAAGCTTGAAATGTTCAATACAGATGAAAACCTGTGTTCTTTAAAAAAAAAATCTCAAGTGAAGAGTAATAATGTGTTTAAATAAATAAAGTTCGAACTCATAAAAGGAAGGAAAATCAAGGATGAAATGTTAATTGCAAGTGAAGCATCTAACTTGAAATATGAATGTGATAGATTGATTATGATTTACACATAACAAACATAGGCTAGTAAAGTTTTCAAGTGAAGCAAGAAGCATAAGCTTCAATTTTATATAACTTTCGGTTCATTGCTTTAATTAGCCTTGCGAGACAGACTCCCATCAAACCTCAAAAAGGGAAGCCTTGAAGCAGGTTTTTAAAAAGCCATGCTTGATATCCATAAGGATCAGAAACCCAACAGAAAAATATCAAATGCATAATTAAGGAGATAACTCCAGTACCTAACATACTTTCACTGACTAGCGGAAATTCCCATTATTCAAAATCCAATAAAGATCCAAATAAAAACTCTCCCTTCATGTGCATAAATATATTGGTATGTAGTAGAAGGTTATCATCACTAGCCTGGAGTTTTTACTTAGATATTGGATGAATTTTTTCTCATGGGAATGTGCCAGTTAACATTGTGGAAGTGTCGGGTGATGATAATAGATAAATATTGATGAATTTTGGTTGTCTTAGGAGGACAATAACCAACTTGTTCTTATTCAGACATCCATGCTACAATCTTCAATACAAGAATAAAACAATCCATTCTTCAATCTCATAAACCAGGTGACATACAAGATTTCTCCAATTTAAGATCACTCATCATACATTAGTTGCATTGAATAATTTATTTGGATGATTTTGATTATATGATAGGAGAAGCTTAATTTCACTACAATTTCAGATGGGGTTTTCCTGATAATTAGCACATGTTTGATACTTTTTATTTATGCAATAGACAGGAAGCGGAACCATTTCTTTTATGGATTGGGAGGTGGGGTGGGGGAATCCACAAGGTGTTGGTTCAGCCACATTTTCTACCAGATCGACAGTTATATAATTATGATGTTTATGATACTAGATAAACAAGCACTTTTCATAATGTAGATTAAACAAAAATATATATTTTGAGCTTAAGGCTAATAGAAGATGGTTAAAACATATACATGATACCAACATCATCATTAGAATTATTTTAACCATCTGGAGTCAGCTTTGTAAATCATCATACTCCACTCATTGCAATTAAGTGCTACATGAGGTTCTAACTCTCACTAACTAACTTTCTAATCAGGCTATCCATTTCCTTCTTAATCGTTACATATTCATTCTAGCTGCTTGACTTAGCAATGAAGTTTCTATCCTCTTGATGCATAAATGGATGAAGTTGGCAAGAATGACTGAAAAACTGATATGCATATGTAACAATATCAATCAACCTTTTAGGATAACTACTGGGAAAAAAGAGGAAAAAAGTAACAGTGGAAAAAACATGAGAAAAGAATCTTATGCCACATACCATGAACCACAATCCCTCAGCTTTAGAAAGAGAAAGCCTATTAAGCACACGTTCAAGGAGTTGAAATATGTAGTTGAGATCATCGTTACTCATGGAAGAAGTTTTATTTGCAAGACATTTTATCTCTAAGGAAATCCTCAGCAACCATACAGTGGAAGCCTCTGAAAGTTTACCACTGCTGAGCTTTTCAGCCACTTTTCTTGCTTTATCTATTTTTCCAGCTTGCAAGTAGAATAAAATGTACTGGTAAGCAAGATCCTCAATAAGACAACCAGTTGATTCAGCTTTTTCATATGCTCTCTTCAGAAACAAACTGAACTCCGAAACTTCAAGCCCAACATTATGCACCATACTCTCAGGACATGCCACATCAATCCAGAACTTCACAAAGAGGGAAAACATCTTCACAGACGGTATAACATTCAAAGCCTCCTCATAAACCTGTAAATTGGATAACATTGGATGAGCATTCTGCAATAGATAGTCGCCTCAGCTTCCAAGAACAGTAGCATTGGCACATTAACCATAAAAAAATAACAATAGTATAGATTAAGACTAACAATGCGGAATGACTCATAAATCTGTGAACTAGAAAAAAACTAATAATGGTAAGATAGGTATACTATTTTTAGACAGTTAGTGCAACTGCGCTTTCAAAAAACATCATCTTTGACAAAAATAAAGCAGATACAAATAACAATATAATTGGTTAAGACAAACAAGATAGAATTTAGTGTAAAAACCACTTGACCTATCTCGCTTCCTCCATTTCACGATCCACTCCTTCATTTAAGCATATTATTTATCCAAAGCTAGTGTTCCGCAGTACCGGACATAAACTAGTTCATAGGAATCGTGTTGGGAAACCCCACAAATTTAACAAGACGACATTAGGTCCAACAAGTAATATAGCTATCCCCTTTTTTGTGGTATAGATTAAGATGTTTAATTTTGTCATGCTGAGGTAGAATTTCATGACTGAACATCATTAATCAACCCCTCTAACTTGAATAATGCTTCTTATAGAAGGAGAAACAGAATTAGAAGGTTCTATTTTTAGTCAAACACCATTGCTGATGAAACCTGCTTCATTGTCAAACTGCTGGACTATAATGATATATTTATATCATTAGAAGCTCATTGTATCACACATGACACAACATTAACCGCTTGCATACTGAGACACTTCAAGACAACATGTGAACAGACAGTTTGGTATATCTTTCTTTTTACTCTACTATAAAATTACCAACACCGTACGACACACAGAAAGGACACTTGGAAACAATTGTCAATCAGCCCCTCTTTGTTAGACGTTACTTTGTTTTGGGAATTTTTCTTCACATCAATCTATGGATCTACTTGTTCCTTCCTCTCTTTGGCTCGATAAAGCCAGTTCATATTGCAGGGTATGCAGATTAAAATAACTTATGGTAATGCAGATGCTAATCATGGCATCTATTTCTAACACTTAAAAAGAAACTTGCAATAGGATTCAATAGGAATTGGAGTCCCACACCCCACTAACAAACCAATGAGAAGTTCATAGCATTACATTGATCCCAATGTATTTTCCAAGAAAGTACATCTTAAATTCACAGTTTGAAATCTATCAAGTTTGAAATTGTTGTGTGGTTACAATTATTTCTTTCCCTTCCCTTGAAAGTAACTTTTACTTTTCATTTTTAATGTTCTACAATGTCTGCTAATTAAAATAATATATTAACTCAAAAATTAAAGATTAGTGCAACCTCATACCAAATGATGTTTAGCTTTTTATGTCAGGTTCGTGCATCATAGAAGCTCTGCTCTGTGCTAGCTTTCTGAAAGCAAAAGAACATCTACAAAAAAAATTCCATTTTTAGCCTATTATTCATACTATATGTTTCTGGTCCTTATTCATATGCAAATGTCCTTGCCTTTGTTTTCAATTAACCTTCAGACTAACTTCTGACTGTCCTAATGCATTTGCATGATTTAAAGATTGCATATACCATCATACCTCTTCACAAGTCAAAACTACACATATGATTCAATAAACAAATACTTAATGTTTCCATCCACCAGTGTAACACTATACAAACACAATTTCTTCTTAAAGTGCATTAAATCAAGTCTCGTTGAACTCCCTCCACCCCTTTTTATGTAAGACAATTGGTATTAGATAGCCTTTTTGGCAGTACAAAACAAACTAAATAAATAAACACAAACAAAACAATATGAATGTGCAGGGAGAGGACTAGTACAATAAATTAAGGATTAAATCATGATAAGCTTGACAGATTGGAGGGACATAGAGAAGGAAAGAGGGGGAGAAAAGGAAGAGCGAGCGAGATAAATAGAGAATTAAAATAAATGTAGAAAATGACAATTATGAACATGATACTCAAATCTAAAACAAATGCAGAACTCACTCACTTGAAAAGCTTGTTTTAACTTAGAGAGAACATCACTTTTAGCTTCACCATTAGTCATGTCAATGACAGAAATATGTAGTCTAGCTGTCATATCCCAGTACTGTTCATCATGAGAAAAATCTCTTTTGAGATCTTTCAATATCTCTGACCTAAGTTCATCTGAGTGAGCTAAATCAACAGAACCCAATACTTCCAAGAAACGTTTTCGCAAGTTAATACTTGATGGAAGAGCCTTTGTTGCTTCATGGTATATAGCTTCAAGAACCATGGAACCTAACTGCCAAAATATGTTCCTATGATTAGTGAGTATTGTTGATTTGATGCTTATTGGCTGCTTATTTGCTCCTATCTATAAATACGCAGGACATAAGTAGTGCATACACAGCACATATGCAGTGTCTACGCAACATCCGAACGATGCTCTATCTTCGGACTCCGCGCAGAATAATTTCTCATTATTTTAACCCTTCTCTAGCAAAAGCCACGCTAACTCTAGGCCTGTGGCTTCAACTTGCGACTAATACTATGTACATATTAGAAAGCACATTAATCATAACTGTCATTAACAGTTGCAATTTTTAAGGTACAAAATATGTTTCTGTTGACGCGATCTTGATTCAAAGCCAGATTCAAAAGGAGTCAGAGTGCTGCAGGAAAAAATGATAGTATGAATCATCTATAATCCCATAGTACTAAAGAAAACGAAAGGTTTTGTGGGAGTTCAATACTCGTTTTCTAGTTGCCTGGAAACCGGGGGGCTTAGTTATCAGCAAACTGTAGAATATCTGAATTATCAATTTAAAAACTGCAGCACTCTAAAGTCTAAACCTTGCATGGGATAAAAACATTGATGGAGATGTTAAAAAGTTGTATTTCATTAATTCCATGAAGATGACAAACTGCTGTGGGTGATAGGATAGTGTACCGTCTCATCATTCATCATTACAGGGAGCAATTAATAGCTTGGTTTTCATTCTGGTAGGAAATAATTCAAACTATCATATCTGATGACTGTGGTTTGTCTATATATTTTGAAGCATTAATAGTTCAAAAACATATTCCTCTATACTATAAATAAACGTTTTTTTTTTAATCTAATAAAACCATCAATAGTACATTGCCCTTAGCTATATAACTTAATGATAGAAACAAAAACACTCAATTTATCTAATCAAGTTCTTAAAAATTTCCATTCATGCAAACCAAATGATTCCACATGGATGGATATCTGATAGATTCAATGAAACTCTTAGCTCGTTCATATCCATCCCTCACATACCAAGAATGTGCAGCCATATGTAAAATTGTCAGAAAACATCATGAACGCCAAAAGCAAACATTTTAGGTGCCAAACGAAGCATACTAATTCAGGCATTTGCAAACTGCCAATTTAACTTAATAAAATAACATAAAAGACACGTATCATCGCAAAATCAGATAGTTTTTAAAAATAACTAGCAAAAGAAAAAAAACTAAAAAAGTGCCAAAACTAACATGTTGATCAAGACCACTTGTCTATCAAAAGCTTGAATCTTTTTCTTTTTCCTCACATTTCCCCGCTTGACAGGAGGAGCAAGTTTCGGATTTAAAACAGGAGAAGGTATCACTGCAACAAACAAGAAATCAATTGTAGAAGGCAATTGATGAATAAATTGTCATCCTTCAAAGAGCACAGACAGGGAAAGGAATCCTTAGTCAACAACGATGTGTACACCATGAGGGATGGCATGTATAAAACAGACAAATTAAGTCACGTTTGTATATCAAGGCTTTCTTTAGGACGGCTTTCTTATTGCTTCTTAAAGCGGCTTTTTAGTACAGATTTTTTAATTTTTTTACTAAAAATCAGCTTTAAGAAGCAGGAAAAAAGGCGTCCCAAATGAAGCCTAAGAGAGAAAAACTAACCAGCCGATGTTTCAAGGTAGGAAAATTGAGTTTATTTGAAGATGTATTAACCAGCTGTTCGGCACAATGGGAAGATCCCCCTTCAAGAATTGATATATCTTCCGATATTGTTGAGAGACTTTGTCTCTTGTTAATTGTCTGACTGGACTCTTGGCCAGTTTGAATGTTGCCAAGAGCGCGAACATCTTGATGGGGATGATCAGGTTCACTAAGCATAATTTCAACATCCAGAGTTCCTTGTTGTGTACTGCTTCCATCAGGAGCCTTCTTAAACGTTACCTCATTCTCAGTTGGAGCATTACTACTTAAAAAATGTCCCCGAGGGCTTAAAATAGATTCAAAGCCAGCTTCAAAAGGAGGCAGAGTGCTGCAGGAAAAAATGATAGTATGAATCATCTATAATCCCATAGTACTAAAGAAAACGAAAGGTTTTGTGGGAGTTCAACACTCGTCTTCTAGTTGCCTGGAAACCGGGGGCTTATGTTTGTTGGTTGGGGAGATGAAATCAGCACATTTGTTGGACGAGGAGATAGATTCAACCCATTTGATAGTCTAGGTGATAGATTCAGCCCATTCTCCTATGTATTTAAGGAAGAATACGGATAATATTAAAATTCTTTAAGAAAAAGGAAATGAAGAAACTATAAATCAGATAAAAGAAATAAGACCTCGCTGACAGAAACAGCCACATATTGCTCTTCTTCCACTGGAATTTGATCTGCAAATGGGATAAAAATCTATTTAAATTTAATTGTATTATCATAAAAAATAGATGTTAATAAGGAAGTGCTAAAGCGACAGCCAAAAGCAAACCTTTCATGGTGATTTGGACTCTATTTAAAGAGGCAAGGGACCAAATTATTACTTTCCTATAGTGGAAGACTATTTTGGTCCTTAATAAAAAAAATTAGAGAACCAATACGATCTTTTTCTTAATAAGGATAATATAAGATTGGTCAAAACAATTATAGGATATGAAAATTATTTCTCTTTCTGTCCACGAACAATATCTACTTGAGTTTCATACAAATCATAAGAGAAGCTTGAAATGTTCAATACAGATGAAAACCTGTGTTCTTTAAAAAAAAAATCAAGTGAAGAATAATAATGTGTTTAAATAAATAAAGTCGGAACTCATAAAAGGACAGAAAATCAAGGATGAGATGTTAATTGCAAGTGAAGCATCTAACTTGAAATATGAATGTGAAGCATAAGCTTCAATTTTATATAACTTTCGGTTCATTGCTTTAATTCGCCTTGGGAGACAGACTCCCATCAAACCTCAAAAAGGGAAGCCTTCAAGCAGGTTTTTTAAAAGCCATGCTTGATATCCATAAGGAGTAGAAACCAAGCAGAAAAATATCAAATATCAAATGCATGATTTAGGAGAGAACTAGTCTGGGGTTTTTACTCAGATATTGGATGGATTTTTTCTCACGGGAATGTGCCAATTAACATTGTGGAAGTATCGGGTGATGGTAATAGATAAATATTGATGAATTTTGGTTGTCTCCTAGGAGGACAATAACCAACTTACTCTTATTCAGATATCCATGCTATAATCTTCAATATAAGAATAAAACAATCCATTTCTTCAATCTCATAAACTAGGTGACAGACAAGATTTCTCCAAATTTAAGATCACTCATCATGCATTAGTTGCATTGAATAATTTATTTGGATGATTTGACTATATGATAAGAGAAGCTTAATTTTCACTACAATTTCAGATGGGATTTTCTAGATAATTAGCACATGTTTGATACTTTTTATTTATGCAATCTACAAGAAACGGAACCATTTCTTTTATGGATTGCGGGAAGGTGGGGTGGGGGAATCCACAAGGTGTTGGTTCAGCCACATTTTTTACCCGATCTGCAGTTATATAATTATGATGCTTATGACACTAGATATACAAGCACTTTTCATGTTGTAGATTAAATAAAAATATATATTTTGAGCTTAAAAACTAAAGAAGATGGTTAAAACATATGCATGTTACCAACATCACCATCAGAATTATTTTAACCATCTAGAGTCAGCTTTGTAAATCATCATACTCCACTCATTGAAATTAAGTGCTACATGAGGTTTTAATTCTCACTACCTAACTTTCTAAGCAGGTTAACGTTGTTCTATCCATTTCCTTCTTAATCATTCCATATTCATGTTAACCTCTGTATAAACAAAACAAAAAAGGGGAAGAAGTCATGAATCCCGCGTACATAACTTGCGCTCGTCGGATCCACGAAATCCTCCGCGATACCTGCCAAAATCCCGCCGAACCACTGTGCATTCGGCGCCGTTCCGGGATTCCTGATCGCAGAGCCTCGATCGCTGCACTTCGACACCTTTAAAAACCGACCAAGCAAAGCCTTCGCGTCCCATTCACTACCCCTTTCCCATTCGCTACCCACACGAGGGCTCCCTCTATCCCGATTCCCTTGCTTCCTTTGGTCCAGAGAAAGAGAGAGAGATAGAGAGAGAGAGAGAGAGAGAGAGAGAGAGAGAGAGAGGAGAGAGTTTTCTTCTTACCTCAATAGAAGCCATTGTCGAACCCCAAGCAAGCTCCCGTCGCCGCTTCTGACATCCCAACTCCAATCGCAAGCCTTCCAACCACACCAAGAAAAATCCCCTAAACCTAGCTGAACTCACCAGGCTCCTTTTCTACCTGTTCCAAACCCAATCCAGCCAACTCATCTCTGCCTATCAACTCCCTTAGCTGACCCAGGTATAATTCTTATTTTATTATTGATATTTCTCTTACTTACTAATTATCATTATCATGGGTATTATAATAGTATTTAATCAATTACTATTATAATTATTATAATAATAATCATTATTATTATTAGTATTATTACAAAATAATAATAATGAAAATAATAGAAAAAAAATCGCTCATCTTGCTCAAGCTCCGCATATGTTTAATCTAATTAATAATCCTTGATCCCTAAAACTCTGAGAACACGCTTTCGACGCTTGCAACGCAACAAAATGACCACCTATACACGCTTTTCTTAGAATGGTGGGAGGAAGTTCGTTGCAGTGCTCTCGACGAATCGGGTGATCACCTAAAGTCCCTTATTCAGAGTTCGTATCGCACCGGAAAACCACCTATGAATGCTTTTCTTAGCGTAGTGGGATGTGAACTCGGTGCGATGCGTACGGCAAAGTATGAATACCAATAAGTACCCACTTGCGGGGAAACAACTTCTTTACTTTTACAACAGGTACTGAAAACCCATACACACTTTTCTTAGCGTAGTGGGGGATAAAAAAAATAATACGGCCGTGATGTCCTCATCCGAGGACACCTACCATACATGCTTTTCTTAGCAAGGTGGAAAAGATCTAGTTTCCCGTAGTTTGGCCCTAAACGAGGGAGACGCCGGGAGGCTGCTGAAATTTTGGGTAAACGCAAGAACGTACTTGGACTTGATTTGGATTTACTCGAACACAAAGAACATGAACTCAAATATGAATAAATTTGAACTTTAACAAGCAAATGTGAACATGAGACTTGACTTGGACCTGATTTGAACTCAAAAAAATAAGAACTTGGACTCAAATGAACTAACTGCAGTGGACTTGAACTTAATTTAAACTCAAACAAACAGTAAAATTTTGGACAGCAGGGGACTCGAACGAATGGAAGAGGTTCATCAAGAACTTGAACTATACTTGCACACCAAACTTGTGGTTGAACAATAGAAGACCTGATTGGAAAAGACCACAAGGAGCTCGAACTAGTCTTAAATCTAGACTTAAACATCGAGTCTAAATAACGTAAATAATGACATAGAACTCAGGCGACTAGTAAAGAACTGAATTTTGAATCATTAAATGCTTGGTCAAACATGCAATTACTAGATGAAAATCATGATTGTTCAAACAAGGATCGATTGAAAGACTTATGGCTCTCTCATAAGCAACAATGCAAAGATCTTCAAATAAGTAGCCCCTTCGATCATCTAAATGTATTCAAATCAATGTCACACATTCAAACAAGGATTCATGCATAAGTCGAATATAAAACTCTAGCATGAAATTTTTGGATTACTATACGTAACTTGTAAGAGTTATGTGGATTAGAATAAAGACATTGATGATAATATCAAGTTCCTTACACTTGCTATAAATCACCTTTGAAGGCCAAGAACCCGCAAGTGGGGATTTGGTTGCAAATAACAAGAAATGGTGAAGTTATGATATGAAGATGTAAATGAATGTATCAATTAACTTGAAGGCAGATAATGACAAGGGCATCTACAAACAAATGTAGATGACCTTTCATGTATTCAGTAGTCTGCCTATGAATGACAACGAACAAAATACAGAAGACCAACTAGTGCAAAAGTTCCTATGACCCAAAGCAAGAGATTAGTTAGGGCACTACGATCCACCTGCAGAAAGTAAGTAGTGCATGACTGTCTACCTGTGCAAAGAAACGAACAATTCAATTCAGAAGCTGCTACGCCACGCCACCGGATCCGTAACATTCATATAAGCGGATACGCAACATTCACAAAGGGCTAATGCCTAATCGAGAATATCACTAGGATTCATTCTCAAATAGTCTCCTGCCAGTAAGGATGTGGTGCGTGTCCTCTAACCGGGGGTTTTAACGCTAAATGGCACCGCAGAATAAACGGTTATGACCCGGGACCCTCTGAACCGAGTGGTTTTGCCGCCAAATGGCACCAGGAAATACCGGTTATGACCAGAGCCAATACGCTCATCAAATCCGTGAGATATGAATCAATAGGATATAATCGATAGGGCACCAAGCCCTCTGTTAGCTAAGGAGAATTCAAATTTGTCCCCTTAGACAAACATTCACCCCAGGTCTACAAGGTTTCCTTGGACGAAGCAACCCATGGCTGCCGACAATGATCTTTCTATCAGGTTCGGTCGACTACCTCCTCTGACTAGTAGACTAGGGACCATAATGACCCGGGATGACGGAACCATGGGATCTTGATCAGGTCCATCATCCATTCCCCCACCATCCGCTTTAAGTGAAATATGGTGAAATTTCTATTTTAAATATCAAGTCTTCAAATTTCCAAACATCCAAACTTTTCAATTTCAAATGTTCATGCTGCTACTATACGTTTGATACTATGTATCTATGGATGCAACATATCTGATTGACAACTAGCCATAATCGAAAGTTCTCTCTCATTATCATGAGGGGTAATTAACTATAGGGGCTTGCGTCTATAGGAAACCAGAACCCAGATCATAAAGTCCTCACAAAATGAGGTAGAAATCTCTAGGTAGTGTCTTATCTACAAACTCATCTGACTTTCAAAATTTACCCCGAAAATTATTCCGTTAAAGCTCCCCCGCAAAAAAAAGCAACAATATCGGGCGGAGGTCGGGGCTGAATTTTTGGAGCCCACAATTCATTCTAGCTACTTGACTTAGTAATGAAATTTCTATCCTCTTGATGCATAAATGGATGAAGTAGGTAAGAATCTCTGCTTGCCTTTGCGCAATTCCACCCAAAAACGCCTCATAACCTACGCAATTTTGTGCCTTTAAGAGGCGTACGCCTCACTGGGGCTGAGGCGCGCCTCAGAGGCGCAATTGCACAACTCCTGGTGAGGCGTACGCCTCTCTGGGATAGGGCCCACTCACTTAAAATGAGCCCTTTTCTCTCCTTCAACCCGATAGCCTTCAGCAAACCCGACATTTCTCCCTCCCGCGCGCTTCAGGTCGCGACTCAGAGATCCCGCACGCCGTCGGCCTTGCTTCCCGCCGCCTCTCCCGCCGGCGCCGCCTCTCTCCGGCGAAGTGGAAACTTCCGGCCGCCCTCTAGGAGTACTCCACATTGGATTTTAGGTATTTTTATTAAGTTTAGGGCTATATTTTTCAAGTTTAAGAAAAACTAGGGTTTAGGTTTTTTTTATTTTTTTTTGTGTATTTGGTTTTTTGCTTTAGGAGACATGGTTAGAGGTAAAGAAAAGACGAATACGTCATTGCGGAGGGACCCTTCTTGGAAGTATAGTGTACAAGTTGACATTGGCGGCGGAGAGAAGATCTATGTTTATTTGAAATGTAATTTTTGTGATAAAGTGGTGAAGGGAGGTGTTACCCGCATGAAGGAACATCTATCATGCTCGCACAAAAATGTAGCACCCTGTGCAAAAGTGCCGGACAATGTGAAGGAAGAAATAAGTGCTTACATGAAAAAAAA
>NW_021318513.1:122370-125966 GCF_001605985.2 Dendrobium catenatum | reverse complement strand
AATTCTGCTTGGGGGAAGAAAAGTGAGGGAAAGAAAATAAGAAAGATAATTTTGAATGATAAATTTTGGGCTACTGTTACCTATGCCATTTTGAGCACGAGACCCTTAGTGCAAGTTCTACGCTTAGTGGATGCAGAGAAGAAACCAGCTATGGGTTTTATTTATAATGCTATGGATGAGGCCAAGGAGATGATTGCACATAACTTGGGAGGAGAGGAGGCAAGTTATAGGGAGATTTGGGATATCGTTGATGCTCGGTGGGAGGTGCAGTTACACCGACATCTACATGCAGCGGCATATTATCTTAACCCTCAATTTCAATATTCAGAGAAGAAATCTTCAAATCCTGAGGTGAAGCTTGGTCTATATCATTGTATGGAAAGATTAATACCGGAGCAGGCAGATAGGGAGCTTGCAGATTTACAGCTTGTTCTGTTCCGGAATAAAGAGGATTTTTTTGGTTTGAATGCAGCAAAAGCAACCATTTCTAAACGATCTCCAGGTATAATTATTTTGGTAAATGCAAAACACTTTATTCAGTTCTGATTATGTTTTTTCTTGAAAACAGCTGAATGGTGGATCCAATTTGGTGAATCCACCCCTGAGATACAGAGTTTTGTTGTAAGAGTGTTGGGCCTCACTTGTTCTTCTTCTGTGTGTGAGCGAAACTGGAGTACATATAGCCAAGTGCAAACAAAGAGAAGAAATCGGCTATCAATACTCAGAATGAACTCTCTCGTATATATTATGCACAACAAGAGGTTGAGAGAGAGGATGTTGAGGAATAAGAGGTTGAAGGATGATGAGGACCCATTAGTGTGTGATGATGTGTCATCTGATAATGAGTGGTTCATAGATGATGAAACAGATTTGTCATTATCAGACTTACAGTTAGAAGATCTAAGTGTGGATGTCTTGAGGGGCGAAGCAGATCAAGTTGACACATCCACTAGTACTACACCACACACATCCACTAGCTCTGCAGCACAACAATCAAGTAAAGGTATTCAACAACTTCTTATATGCTATTACATTACATTTATGTCAAGTGAGCAATGAACATGAATACATGATAATGTTCTTTTCTCTTAATAAACAGGGAAGAGAAAAGTGAGTCATGTTGAAGATGATGATGACATGGTATTCATAGATACAATTGGAGAAGAAGATTCACTTGAAGACCCATTTAGTGATGGGATATGATTTCATTTTATATGTTTTTTGTATTTTGGGAGTTTTGTTAAACTAATATTTTGTGATTTTGTACTTTGGGACATGATTTTATTGCATCTACTTTCTTATTTTCCACTATTTTCATATATAGTTTAGATGTTTTATTGTAAGGTACAATATTGCTATTATTTTCCTGCTAAAACCCTTAATTTTTCATTTACGCAATTTTGCGTTCGTGAGTCTTACGCCTCAGACCGCCTCGAGGCTTTCGCCTCGCCTCACGGAGGAAAACCGTCTCGAGGCGTAGTTACGCAATTTTAAACCTTGGCAAGAATGACTGAAAAACTAACATGCATATGTAACAATATCAATCAACCTTTCAAGATAACTACTGAGAAAAAGAGGGAAAAAGTAACAGTGGAAAAAACATGAGAAAAGGAGCTTACGCCACATACCATGAACCCCAAGCTCTCAGCTTTAGAAAGAGAGAACCTATTAAGCACACGTTCCAGGAGTTGAAATATGTAGTTGAGATCATCCTTACTCAAGAAGAAATTTTATTTGCAAGACAATTTATCTCTATAGAAACATACAGTGGAAGTCTCTAAAAGTTTACCACTGCTGAGCTTTTCAGCCACTTTTATTGCTTTATCTATTTTTCCAGCTTGCAAGTAGAATCAAATATACTAGTAAGCAAGATCCTCAATAAGACAACCAGTTGATTCAGCTTTTTCATATGCTCTCTTCAGAAACAAACTGAACTCCGAAACTTCAAGCCCAACATTGTGCACCAAACTCTCAGGACATGCAACATCAATCCAGAACTTCACAAAGAGGGAAAACATCTTGACAGACGGTAAAACACTCAAAGCCTCCTCATAAACCTATAACAATGAGGAATGACTCATAAATCTGCGAACAAAAATAATAATAATAGTAAGATGGGTATTTTTAGACAGTTAGTGCACCTAAGCTTTAAAAAAACATCATCTTTGAACAAAATAAAGCAGATTTAAATAACAATATGGTTGGTTAAGACAAACAAGATGGAATTCCGTGTAAAAACCAATTCACCTATCGCTTTCTCCATTTCATGATCCTTTCCTTCATTTAAGCATATAATTTACCCAAAGCTAGTTTACAGCAGTACCGGGCATAAACTAGTTCATAGCAATCGTGTTGGGAAAGCCCACAAATTTAACAAGACATTAGGTCTAACAAGTATTTTAGCTATCCCCTTTTCTATGTTGTTATAGATTAAGATGCTTAATTTTGTCATGCTGAGGTAGAATTTCATAACTAAACATCATTAATCAACCACTCTAATTTGAATAATGCTTCTCATAGAAGGAGAAACAGGATTATAAGGTTCTATTTTTAGTCAAACACCATTGGTGATGAAACCGACTTCATTGCCAAACTGTTGGACTATAATGATATATTTATATCACTAGAAGCTTATTGTATCACACAGGACACAACATTAACCGCTTGCATACTGAGACACTTCATGACAACATGTGAACACATAGTTTGGTATATCTTTTTTTGTACTCTACTATAAAATTTCCAACACCGTAGGACACAGAAAGGACACTTGAAAACAATGGCCAATTAGCCCCTCTGTGTTAGACATTACTTTGTTTTGGGAATTTTTCTTCACATCAATCTATGAATCTACTTGTTCCTTCCTCTCTTTGGCTCGACAAAGCCAGCTCATATTGCAGGGTATGCACATTAACTAACTTATGGTAAAATGCAGATGCCAATCATGACATCTATTTCTAACACTTAAAAAGAAACTTGCGGTAGGATTCAATAGGAATTGGAGTCCCACACCCCACTAACAAACGAATGAGAAGTTCATAGCATTACATTGATCTTGACCTGTACTCAAGCAGCCAAGGAGTAACAAACAAAAGAAAATAAAAAAGAGATAAAAAATGATTACCTGCAGCCGACGACTCATCCCGTATCCCTGTTGATATCCCGCAACAGTTTGTCGAAGTGGACAAATTGAAATATACTTCAGCTCGCAAAGAGCTAATGCCTAGTCAAAAATATCACTAGGATACATTCACAAACAATCTCCTACAAGTAAGGACGTGATACATGTCCTCTAACCGGTGATTTTGCTGCCAAATGACACAGCAGGATAAACGGTTATGACCCGGGGCCCTCTGAACTGATGCGGTGCATTTTAAGCTAGAATAGTCCTTAGGATTACTTTATCCATTTTGTTGTTATTTCCTTCTAGAATGCTCCTTTTGCTTTATAAATAGCAAGTTTTGTAATAGGAAAGCCATTGAATGATATATTTTAGTCTTTGAAGCTTTTGAAGCTTTCTTCTCCTTCTTCCCTAGATTGGGAAATCCAAATCCTTCTTACAGGTCGCATCTTCCGACGATCCACTACATCAGTTG
>NW_021318513.1:110970-115004 GCF_001605985.2 Dendrobium catenatum | reverse complement strand
CCCACTTTGGCTGTTTCTCAAGGAACTAACCTACCCGTTAAGATTCAAACTTCAATGGTGGAGAAAAAGAACCTAAGTTCTTTCGTCTCCCACCCAGTTATCCTTTTTCTTGGGTCCTGTAGGACCTTCCTCCCTGAATAATTCCACTGGAAGCTTATCCACGACATTTTCCACTGAATACCTAAGATTAACAGGTAAAAAACTAAGAATCTTATCTAGTTCTGACCTCGAATTGTACTCTACAGTTGGTCCCCATTCTCTCATGTACTGCAACCAGCAAGGCTCAGATATAACATCCCCCAGATACTCTGCTGCAATTATCTTATAATGAACACTAGAATCCACATAGAATTTGCTCCAAGCAGCATCGTTTCTAACCCCGATTCCCAGCTTTTCAGACCCTTGGAGATAAGTTCCAGGGTGAGGGAAGCTGGCATGCCCGTTCTTTGAAGAATAAATGATCGCCCTGTTGCCTTCAACAAACTCCAAACCAGATATATCCACCCATTCACCCCCACTGTGCTCAGAGAAATATATACTACAGAGCTCGCCTGTGAAATTGCTTATTCGAAGAGTGAAATGCTCCCAATCTCCCACATGTTGCCCAATATGTTTTAGAGAGATGTTTAGCAACCCAACCTTGAGGGTAGCAGGACCATTGAATGGACAGAACACCCACATTGCAATGTCTGTGAAGGTTCCCCCAAGAGCTGGCTTCACATGGATGTAAAGTTCTGCGCTATCTATATTCCCATATTTGACATGATCATCAGGCAAATCAATCCAGTACTCTCCATCATTGTCACCTTCACCTGGAAGATTTGAACCTTTGGCATCAATGGCCTGTCCTTCTTCTTCACCTCTTGTGTACAAAGTAGCTCCATTTGTAAAAAACCAAGATACTGATGAGGGCATGTAAGTTTCTTTTGGATGAAAGAAAACCGTCGGTCCATAATGCTTGATAAGAGCATGAACTTGATCTAGATTCGGCATAGCAAGCAATGCCGGATCAAAATTTTTCAAGCAAGAGATTTCTATTTCATCATTGAAATTGCTGTTAGTGCTGCAGCAAAATGTACCAACCGGGACACCTTTGCACCACATCCCTCGAAAGGAAGGCCTGGACTTCCAAACAGTGAAGGGAATATCTAAACTATTTGACTCAATAGAAAGAATGGGTTCATGATTCTCACATGTATCAGTGAGATCAGCTCTGACACATCTTACTTCATCGACAGAGGGCTTGTTGGAATCAACAGTGACTAGATAACCAACGGCTCTATAGCCTTCTGGAGGGCATGGAAGCCAAAAGCAGACAGATCCATCATGGCTATCATCCTGCCAGTTTGCCGAGCACCAAATAAGCTTATAGTCTATGGGCTTTTGCAGGGGTGGAAGTTCTGCATCTTTCGAATTAGCTGCTGGTCTTGCTGCAAGAAGAAAACCTTGAAAAGGTTGCCCAATCTGTTGGCCATAATCACCGAGGGAGAAAAATCCATCAGGAATCGTTAAAGGCTTGTAAAAAGTGGCTCCTTCTCTCTTGTTTTTTGACACATAGCAACTCCAGATGCTCTGAAATTTAGTGATATTCACGACTTCAAGTTCTCCCAAGTATATGCTTCCTTTAGCAAAACCATCGCCTAGGACAAAAATAAATGAAATGCTTACTTAGTATACATAGCGTAGTAAGTCAAGAGGGAAATGAATCTCATTTGTTATATTGAGAAAAACACAACAGAACTTCATGTGAACATGAACACAATTCCATAGATAATAGAGATTTATTTGGTCAGAGAACCAATGAATAGGGATCATTACATCTCTACACAAGGCAGGCATCAGGACTCGGGGGGAAGCCAGCCAATTTTCCATAAAGAAACAAGAAAAATAACAGTAGGAGATTGATTTCTTGATTACAAGAAAGTTGTCTCTGATGATTATGCTACTTGCATTGTCTTTTGGGTCTTTCTTGAAGATTTCCTAGGTGGCTAAACTGTAAATGTCCATGAGAGGACACTTCTTGTTGAAACTGACAGCTGAAAACCCCCTCAATAGTGAACAGGTGGGGAAATCCACCCCACAACAACCCCTCTCTTTTCTTTCTCTCCTGGGAAATCCACCCCAAGAAATGATGGGATCTTTCCCTCCCTCTCAGTTTTTTTTTTCAAATCTGAAATCAGAACTCAAAAAAACTCATGCATAAATTTCAAGAAGAGAAAAAGAAAACAAGGGCAGCTTTGCTATTTTAAAGGATTTCAACGAATTAACAGAATAGAAGAATACAAAACCTGTTAGGGATGATCCAGAGGGTAGTTGGAGGTTTCCCTCATCATCTGGACTTTCTTCTTGCAAAGGCAGTGAGCTGTATTTCTGTCAAGCCCTTAAATCAGTGGCTGTTTGCTCGATCCAAAGGCCGGCGGCTCAGGAACTTAATGCAGGGAGATTGGTAGGAGGTAGCAAGAATATTGATTCTTGCGTTGAGACAACGACGGGCAGCTTGGGAATGACTGGAAGCAGGTTCTTGATAGCTAAGTCGGCTGAAAACAGCCCAGATCATGGCTGGATTGGTGGCTCCAAGGATGGAAATGGAGAGGCTGCTTGTGGAATGATGAAAAAGAATGGTGGAGGAAAGCAAAGAAAAGGTGGGAGAATGATATTGGTGAAGTCCTAGACTCCACTAGTTTCTCTTTCAAGTCCTAGACCCTTCCCTTCTCTCAGATTTATAAATCTGAACTAACTCTCCCTCCTCCACATAAGACTTAGGTATTTATAGGAAAGAGACTAAGGACTAAAATATACTAACTACTAAACTATTCCTAATAAAAAAAATTAGAAAAAATGGACTATTAAGTAATTTTTTTATTAATAGAGATGGTATAATATCTAAAATTTTGTCAAAAAGGTAAACATAAAAATTTGCCCCAAAATTTATCCCATTTTATCATGCCTCCATAAAACATCAAATATCTTTTCATTAAATCTATTTTTAACTTTGAGCATTTTGATATATATAAGTGTATATATATATATATATATATTATATATAATATATTTATATATATATATATATATATATATATTCATTTAATTGATATCATTAAGTTTTAATTAATTGATTTTACTGTAGCACTTTCAATTAATATAAAATTAAAAGTGCTGTAGCACTTTCATTTACTACAACCGTCCCACTTAAAAATGCATGCATTAGCTGATCTTTTAATCCCATGACGGGCATTAGGGGAAGGGGAATGTGCTAGTGGGTGAATTAGTTATATTATATTAGATTTTATATAGATAAGCACTATAGCATTTTTCCATCCCTTCCTCTTACCCGCTAGTCCCTGGAATTCGGAGTTGTAGGCCGCGAGCAGAGGAGCTGGGGAAGAATAGCGGGGTTGATGCGGCTTATTTCATACATCAGATAAGGTGATGAGATCAAGCTAGGAAAAAGAAGAGAAGGAAAGGAAGGGAAGAGAGGAAGGAGGTTAGGGAGAGGGAAATATAGCATTTTTAAAATTCCTTCTTTTGTAGTCAAGAGTTTGTTGAGATAGATCGATGTTATAGTTGATCTATTGGCTATTGTAAATCAGATTTTGATGAATAAATATATCGAAAGATTTTGATGTATATAATTTTTAGATTTGTTTACGTTGGATTGATTTATGTTAATGATTTTATAGAAGCTCTGGTAGATTAGATAAGAGATAAAAGATATACTTTTTTTTAATTCAGATTATGAGGAATTACAGTACTACTGTCTTAGACCTCAATTCAATCAATCAAGCTCGCGGGGGTTGCAGGGGGTCCTCCCCCCTACTTAAATTCAGGTGCTTTGCTCAAGGAAAATTTTTTCCTCGTACAATTGCACAGTACTACAGTGTTGTGTACCTGAACGATGTAGCATTGCATAATTTACTTGCAAACAAATAGAGAGCGGAGCGCTGCGGTGCTCCAAACCTGACACTGTGATGCTCTAGACCCCGGCGCTATAGCGCTGTCAAGTAGAAGGGAGAACAATAGATGAGTGCCACGTC
>NW_021318513.1:93033-110870 GCF_001605985.2 Dendrobium catenatum | reverse complement strand
CAAAGGCCGCGTGCACCGGCGCCCGGGTGCAGTTTGTTAAATTGGCAAGGGTTTCCCACATAAAGGATAGAATGTTGGGAAAGAAGCTAGGTCATGGCAAACTAATTAGGAATAAGAACTTGTAATTATAGGTCTCCGGCCTTCTGGAATTAATGATTATTACTATACATATTATGATTCATGAGGAAGTAATTATCTGTATGATGATTCAGGAATTAAATGGGTTGGAGAGAAGCTAAGGAAATTGAGGATAGAGTTCTAGGGAATGTTAAAGCTTTGATGTCACGCGCAAGAATAGATGGTTGGCTTGCACTAAGACAGAAGGATGGGTGTAGGTGTGATGATGAGAGTAAGAAGTGTAAAGAGAGGATAAGAGTGTTTATATAAATAATTATAAGAGAAGAATTGAGTAGATATATCAGGCTTGTAAAGATTGTTGAAGGAAGTTGCTATGATCAATAAACCATTGCTTAATCATTGTAAGATGCTACTGTAGATGTGGCCTGCAGACAAGGGCTAGGTTGTGGATTATAGGACAGTCTCCTTAAATTAAAATGCTTGGTTTGTGGAGACATATTAGAAGAATTATGATGAATACATACTAAAAAGATATAGACCTAGCTTGTGAATCGCGAAAGCGGGTTTTATCATTTGGAAGGAGATTGTTTAGCACATGTGACATTTGTTGGATAAGCAAGAGGTATAAATGATATTTTTAAAAGCTAATTCCCATGGTGGCCCCATGGATTTGGACACGGAATGGAGATGGCAAGTTACGCTCAATATTGGATTTTTGTTTAACGATGTAATAGACTGTTTTTTCAAGTATTGCTAATACCTTAGTTTAAGAAAAGGAATATGTTACGCATCTCATCCACTGTATACAAAATGGAATATAGTAATATAGTACAAACTCCATGATTGACTATTTTCTTAAATTAAAAATTAAATCGGTTAGATTGCAAAGATTGTAAAGTTTATTCCGAAGATGAGAACTTTATGTACCAAATCTGTATTATTGTTAGCTTTCGTTCCACACTTGTCACTGTATTCAGGCCATACAGCGCGTCGTTTCCAGGGGGCGCCCTAGCATTAACACAATTTCTTAAAGGATTCATGTCTTTATTATTCGACAAATTTTACGCTGGTTGTCGACTACCTAACGCAACCCTCTACTTTTCTCATCCAAGACTTGGGACCTGGCAACGGCGGTGTTCGATAGCACGAAAAACAAGAAATAATAAATTCATCACGTTCATGTGCTTTACCCAAACAACTACAATTCCATTAAACTGCATCATGAAATTCCATCTGGATCATCATCATTTTGTCAGTATCATATCTGGTCTTTAAAAAAATAAGCTATTTTTACTTTCTAAACATTGACTTTGAAAACTAACTGAGGAAACTAGAATGACACTATAGCATTTAGAAAACGATGCTAGAATTCCAAGCAGGGCGCTGACAAAAACTGAAGTGTCAGAGAGAACAAAGGCTGCAAAGGTTGATGCTTACTGCTAAGCACATAAGACATGAGCCATCCAAAACTAAGTAGCCTTTTCATTTGTGAGCTATAAGAACAAAAGAACGTTTGTTGATGTAGCAGGAGTACATAGTGACAGGATTGGGCAAACAGCAAGAGCCCAAATGAAGAAACTAGCTGAGGCCAGAAAAAGGCAAAGGATAAGAGCCCAAGCTAGTCCCTATAGTTCTCCCATTTCCAACCACTAAAAAATTTATCACCAATAGAGAGCTCTTGGCAAAAATTGCCCACTAAGCCTTAGCCAACCATTAGTTTTTGAGGATATTGTAACGAATTCTCCAACAAACCATCCAAAACTTCTACATCATTCCTAACACATCATAGAATCCTTCCGAGCTTATCTGAACCTCCATGCAAGCCCATACAAAGATCTATGCCATTCGTGCTTAAGTAGGCTGGGCAATGCCAAATTGAAAAGCAAGACATGCCATACCCAAAATATTTTTGCAGACTTCTTGTTGATGTGGAACAAACTAAGAAACATGGTTACTAACTTCTAAAATACAAATATTTACCATTCCTTCCAATTAAAATCAAATAAAACTATGACTAGGTACTAGCTGAAGGTTCAAAAAAGATGCAAACTTAATGAAAATTATATTTTATTTTGAATTTAGTAAAATAGAGAGTGATAAACCAAGAGAAGAAAGAACAATAATAATACAACGGTAACTTTATGGTGGAGACTCAACCAATCTCGAATGCGTAATGATGATATTGAAGATAAACTTCATGGTAATCCTTCGCTATGAACATTATCTTCCTTCTATGTCTTCTCCAAGGAAGCACACAAATATTATGTTATCACTTGGCCCGTAGACTCAAATTAACGAGACGGAACAAATAATCGGACTATTATTTAAATTTTATCTACTAACTAGCAATTTCTAATACATTGAATGAGCCACAAAAACCTCTAATACATTTTGACAAAAAGAATGTTATAACTATTTCAACAAATACTTTTTTCCTAAAAGGTCACACCAACAATACACGTTCTTATTATCATACTTTATAATTTATCTCTAACTAAAAAATATTCTCTATTTCTAGTATTTGAATTTTCCTCTCATAAATTCAACTTATTACTAAATACTATTTTTTATAAATTATTGTCTCACTCTCTAATTAGCTATTGAATAGCTCTCGTATTTAATTTATTTCTAAAAGAATTTATTTTATCACTTAAATTAAATTAATGATAAAATTTATTCTTACCGCTCTATAAATTTATTGCTAATAATTTAAAAAAAAAAATTAGTGAAAAATCATAATTTAAGAAAATTTCTATATTATTATTATTATTATTTAATCTTATTAAATATACTCTCAGTTTTTCTATACAAATTATCCTTAACTCATAAATTCTTTGCTCTTTTAAATCTAATTTATTATTTAACATAACATAAGCTTAATTTATTCATTATCTAATTTAAAATCTTGTATACTTATTTAAATATGCTCTCTTTATATCTAATATATACTCTTATTTAACATGTATATATTATAATTAATTAATTTCTACTTTTAAACATTAAAATTTCAACTTTAATATTTCATAAATTTAATAATAATTTCACATAAAAATAAATTATAATTATCTTTTATTTTTCTCCTCCCAATTAGAACTCAAATACCAAATTCTAAAAAATAACATGTAAAATTTTTTAATAATAATTTCATTAAAATAGCAAAACCTCACACATCACTATAGAGTCATGCTTACGGCCATCTTCATCACCCTTGAGCATGGCTTCAACGCCCTCCTCTCTATCTGTCGACCAACCTCTTTAACAATCTCTTCCTCGTGTGCCTTTAAGGGGACGAATCCCCCTCAACGACAAACCCTTCGCCTCCTTAGCTAGAACGAACCAACACAGTTATTTTTCTTCTAGCACGAGATTGGAACCTTATTTACACAAACAAGCCCCACTCAAGAAGCCTCAGTCTTCCTCTACATTTACATGGTCTCTCTACATATATCTCCATCTCTCTTTATCAATTTAAAGGGTCGAATCCACGCTTCGTCTCCTGCAACACTAAATGATGGAATGGGAATAGTCCCCCTTCATTTTTCTTGGACTCCAAGCGAAGGAATCAACACTTTTCATCTCCTAGCGACACTAATTGACAGACAAACTCCTACACCCCACATTCGTCTTTTTTGTCTTATGAAACTGACGATCATCGGTTCTGTCATCAGACATTCCTCACTTAAATGTGAAAAAGCACAAAGATATATTGATCACTTACTCAAATTTCATTCATTAATTCAACAAATACTACAAAAGGCATTACAACAACAACAAAACTTTAACCCACTATGTGGGGTCGGCTACATGAATTCTTTTTCTCCATTATGTCATATTAAGAGTCTATTTCTCATCTAAATCTAATAAAGAAATGTCATTTCTAATATTTTCTAACCAAGTCTTTTTAAGTCTACCTCTACCTTTCTTAATATAAGTCAAATCAAATCAATTTATTTTCCTAACCAGGTCATTGGAAGGCTGTCGTATTATGTGACCAAACCATCTAAGGTGCTCTATCTAATCTTATCTTCCACAGCAATTGCAGGGCCTTGGAAAGAAAAAAATAGAGTAATTATGGTAGGTGGTTCAAAGTGCTTCATGTAGATCCTAAGAATGCACTAAAAACTAATTAAACTTCTTCATGATGCACTGACACTTTTTCTCAAAGAGGTATGCAATGTCTGACACGTATCGAACACAACATGCATCTAACATGTGTAAAACACACCGAAGACGTGATCGATTAAAAAATAATTAAAATAAAATTGGACATGCATGTCTGACACGCGTGTCTTAAATATTTTTTGAATTTCTTTTACTTCAAAATTTTATTGATTAAAAAAATAAAACTAAATTTCTTATTTTCTCCCTATAGCAAATAATTAATCGCCCGTACTTAATATCTCAATCCTCAAACATTTTCATTTTCATTTCTCTTTAGTGGTTTACAACTAGGGTTTCACAATAATGCATGATGTGATCTCTCTAATGTTGTCAAACTAACCATCTTAACATTGAAGTAGGATGATATCATGCATTAACGCTCATTACCACAAATTTTTGCACCCACAATCATGCCCCTGTTATTTAAAAAAAAGCCCCCTCACAATCTCGATGTCCCATCCTTGTCAAAAAATCATCTCAGCATTGACGACTGACAACGTCTAGACATCGAGGGAAAACGTTGTCTTGACATTGAGGGTCGATGATGTCCAAACATCAAAGCCTAATGCCCATTGCACAACATCAATGTCCGACTCTCGACCACATTATCGTCTCCCCTCTCAATGCCTGACACGGCATCCACCCCCAACTCTCAACATCATAATTTTAATTATTTTAAGCACAAATCATTTTTAAATGACTTATTATTTCTCAATTATTTTTAATATTATGCTTATTCAATTTTTATACAATCTTTAAGATATAAAAATTATAATATCGTGTTGAACCCAAATATGTATCTTATATTTTCAATAATTATTGTGTCTCGTATCTGTGTTGTATTTGTGTCGTCGTGTCCATATATGTGCATCATAGTTTCCTAGGCAAGGTAGGCATCAACAATTTCAATAATGAGAGGGAGAAGGGTATGGCGATTGACTTAAAGAAGCGATTCAAATTGGTTTAGCTCTCGTGATAAATGTATTGTTATAACCTCCTAGACCGAACAAGTCCAGGGTTCCTGAGCAACCAAATCGCCCCCACTTCTTCGCTCGTGACCAAACTTGACCAAGCCAGCATGCAGCATGAACGACACCCTTCCATGCACTTCTTTCTTTCTCTCTAATCACGAGAATCACAAAAAATGTGAGATAGAAGGTTGGGGGAGGGAGAATTTGTGCGATTTCGTGATTGGGGGACATGTGCATGGATTTCGGGTGAGAAGGACGCTAGTTGCGCACGATTGAGCGGCCAATCAGGCTCGCGTCCAAAGGAGGGGGCTGCAATTCGCATGTGCAGCAACTTCAGTCCGTACTTGGAGTCGGACTTGTTTATAATATATTATCCCTTAAAAAATTTGATCCCAAAATTCATAACTAATTTCTGAAACAATTGTGGATACTTTACGATCATCTCTTCTTCATTGTCCCAAAGGGCTTCTCGTTCTGGCTAGTTCTTCCAAAGTACTCTGAAAAAGGAAATAGATCATCGACAAAGCTGTCTAATTTCACATTCCAAAATGCAGTATAGAATATTTTCGTAACTCAAATTTTCTTAAATCAATAGGAGCTCGAACGGAATAAAATGAAAACTATCACGCATGTAGAGTCGTAGAAGGGAGACATGAGAAATATTATGCACTTTTGAGCCTTGGATGAAGAGCCAATCTATATAAAACTCTATCAACTCTTTCGATCACTTAGAACGGTCCAATGAAATGAGGATGAAGCTTTCCATTTTTGCTAAATCTGGCAACCCCACACATAGGTGAAGTCTTGAGAAATGAATGATTTTTAACCTCCAATTCAACCATTTTATGCTTAGGGTCAAAAAATATTTTCTAATACTCTTGAAACCATGGTTTAAAATTGCGCAATATGAAGCTCGCCTTGAGGCCCGCCTTTGCGCAATTCTAATAAAAAACGCCTCGATGCTTACGCCTCAAGTTTTTTTATGAGGCTTGCGCCTCAACTTGGTTGAGACCCGCCTTGAGGCCCGCCTCGCCTCACTGGCATAAGGCTTACGCCTCACGCTATATTTTAAAACTTACATAAATCTTGAAGTAAATGTTCGACATTGGACTCTATATGAGAGGAGGAAGGGGAGATAGTAGTTCAACATAATGATGATTTAAATGAAGAACCCCTTAGTAATGACAGTGCTGATGACATGAGTTCTTATGTGATATGTCATTGCTATTTATTTTTGTAAATTAAAATTATATGTTAATGAAAAGAATACTGGGATATGGGAAAGATAGAATTTTGAGTTGAACTATATTTCATGTTGTCTTATTATTGGGATATTTTGATTTCACTTCATATCTTATGCTTTTTTATGTTTTATATTATTCACTCCTTAGTATATAATAAATTTATCATTTTATGTTTACGCAATCTTTTGATTTTGAGGCTTACGCCTCAAAACGCCTTGAGGCTTACGCCTCGCCTCACGAATGAAAAACACCTCAATACCCGAATACGCAATTTTAAACATTGCTTGAAACTGAAAGCAGCTCTCGACACGTATGTTTGAATGATCGACGAGCTACGAACTTCAAGTGGCTCTCTCTCTAAATGCATAACTAGCTATGTAGCTCATCTTAATTTATTGGTTGTGAGCTTTGGCAATCAACCAAGATGTCTTGGGTTCAAGTCTCGTATATGTAATGTACTAATGTGTGTATGACTTTGCCTTAATTAACCTTAATGTCTTGGAAAAAATATAGCTACCATTTTTAAGGTTATATATCCTCACCCAAAAATGTGAAACAACCCATCTTTACCAATTAATCAATTTCATAGAGATTTATTCCTCTAACTAAATTACTTTAATTGGGAGAGCTATACCAATTCATATTTTTTAAGTTGCACTTTTTTTTACTTTTATTGAGTTTTGGGTTATTGACAATATATCACAAAAAAATTTATATTTGTTGGTGCTTACTTTTCTTGATGCGGAGAATTTCTCTTTGAAAGTTGAGAAGTTATTAGGCAGAGACTTAGGCTTCGTTTGGGATTGCTTTCAAAAGCAATTTTTTAAACAAAAATGCAATGAAAATAGCGAAAGAAAAGGCCAAAAGCTATCCTAAATGAAACCTTAATATATGCGGATAAGTTATCATGTGATTATGCATGCAACTTCTTATTTGGTTGTCCACACCTAGTAATTTCTTAAAGGGACCAAGGGTTCATTTGGGACAGAGTTTTCATAGTTTTATTTTCCATCCATCAATCACACTCATATTTGACTATAGTTTTCTTGTTCTTATTAAATAATTTCCTATAATTAGATCTTGTAGGGGGTGTTGTAGAATTAAGAAATGTCTTGTATGACTTTTTCATAAGTACAAAATTTTATAATACCCAAGATACTACAAAAATAACAACAAGCCTTCATCCCATTACACGGGGTCGGCAACATGAATCATTTTTCTCCATTGTGTCCTATTAAGAGTCAAATTCTCATTTATTAAAAAAATGTCATTTATAATATTTTGTAACAATTTTTTTAGGTTTACCTCTACCTCTCTTAATATAAGTTAGATCTAATATATCTACTCTCCTAACCAGGCCAACGAAAGGCCGACGTTTTATATGACCAAACCATTTAACGTGGCTATCTCTAAGCTTATATGCCACTAGAGCTACTTCAACCTTTTCACGTATACACTCGTTACGCATTCTGTCTCTAAAAATAAAGTCACTCATCCACTTGAGCATCCTCATCTCTGCAACACTTAACTTAATTTATCTTCTATTTTAATTGCCAATATTTTATGCTATAAAGCATTATAGAAATCACAACCATCTTATAGAATTTTTCCTTAAGTTTGAGGGTACTTTTGTATCACACAACAGGCCCGATATATTCCTTCATTTCAACTAACCAACTTGAATTCTATTAATAATATCCATATTTATTTCACCATCACTTTGAACAATAGACCTGAGATACTTAAAACATGTACTCTTTTTATTACCTTGATTTCCCATATAAGTGCATCTATTATTTTGATATTGATTTTTATAAAAGTGATTGAATCTCCACAAACCCTTATTTTTATTGAGTGGGATAATTATTATAGTTATAGTAAACGGTACTACTGTTTGCAAGTCAACATTCTTCCTTGTGATATTGGTACTCTACTCTATCTTTATATTACTTGATTTGACACGTATAATTGCATATATTAAATGGAGTTTTTATAAATTTTTATATCAAATAAACCTAAGCATTGCTTAGGGATTGATAGAGCTCTAAATTATTATCACAATTATTCATGTTATTCCATTGCCCCCAGTCAATAGCAAAACATCCCTTAACTTTCTTATGACTAGATTGATGGCTACCTAAGGCTTGGTGTGAGGGTGAAGAGTTTCTTGCAAGCATTGCATTCAAATAGTCGGCAAGCAATTGGACGGGTTAGTGTTGGGACAGGAAGTTTTTATCGAGGCAGAGCAGGCTAGAGGATATTTTGGTTGAGTTCCTTTTAGAAGTAGAGCACTCCCCTGCATATTCGATGTAGGGAATAAGGTTGGTGCGGATTAAGGAGAGCAAGACAAGATTATTAGCAAGATTCTCTTCTTCAATCAGCACAAGAGGTAGAGGAAAAGTGCTACTGCTGGCTCAATAGGGCGTTTGCCTTTATCTCTTGAGTGGGTGGGCGACGATAGAGAAAGACGACGAGTTATCATTTTTTTTTTTCGTTGCCACTGGAATCAATGCAATTGCTATAACAATGATTGACAAATGATTTCAATAAAAGCATTTTTTTGGTAGTTTTCACAACTATGGATGGTGCAGTGGCTTATAAGGTTACTGTATATGGAATAAATCTGCTTGCACCGACAGAGTCCCGCTCAACTTTGATGGTGGATGTGCCTTCATTCATGTAGGTGCCCCCAATTATTGTATGCTATTGAATCCCTTAATACATATACAACATTGAAGCTAACGCTGCCCCTGTTACTATTCTAACAGCTTCTGTTGTTGGTATATCATCATTGTTGTATCAGACAAGATAGAAAGAACAATGGTGAAGTTGAGAGAAATTTGGGAGAAGATTAGTTTTTTTAAGGGAGTAGACTTACAAATGTGTGTTATAATTCAAATAAATTTTCTCTTTTTAAAATACATTAAGCTCTTCCTCAACTTCTATTTTTAAAAAGAAAATTTTTATTTTAATTATCAACACACATTTCTAACTACGGGTCCCTTAAAAATGAATCAACTCCTTGATTTTTCTTATTATCCACTTATCTTCTTCCTATTTTGTTTGTGACAGCATTGACCATAGACTAACAGCAAGGGAAACATAAATGTCACAGTCGTATAAGCAATAAAGGATTCAATAGCATACGGGCATTTGGCAGGCTGATGGAGCCCACAGGATTAACCATGAACCCATTCCCTATCCGAACAAAGGCACGTCTACTACCAAAGTTGAACGAGATTTCACCGATGAAGAGGATATACACCATTTGCAGTAATCATAACAAAAGCTACACCAACCACATTTGCAAAAACTGCAACAAAAATTTCTTTCATTAAAATCATTCGCCAAACATTGTCGTGGCAATTACATCAATGCCAATGGCAGCAATGAAGACGACAACTCAGATGATCTTTCTCCAATGTTGTCTACCCACTCTAGCTAGAGATGAAGGAAAATGCCCTATTGAGGCAGGAGTATAACTCCACCTCTTGTGCTCAGCAAAAAAGAGAATCTCACTTATTCTCTTATCTTGCTTTCCACCGCCCACGTCGACCTTGTTTTTCACATCGCTTATATAAATGTGCGCTCTATTTCTAAAAGAAACAAGATTGATCGAGCAAGATGGTAAGATCGGGAGTGGACATGGTTGGAGATTAAGGTCAGATCCATGGCAAACTAAGAGAGTAGCGATGATCAGAAGTACAACAAAGCGATGATGCATTTCCTTAAAATGATCGAGGGACGACGTTGTCTTGACAGTTGACATTGAGGGTCAATGTTGTCCCGACATCAAAGCCCAATGCCCATTTTTTTATTATTATTTTTTTATCAAAGCCCAATGCCCATTGCACAACATCAATGTCCAACTCTTGACTACATTGTCGTCTCCCCTCTCAATGCCTGACATGGCATCCACCCCCAACTTTCGACATCTTAATTTTAATCATTTTAAGAATATATCATTTTTAAATGACTTATTATTTCTCAATTATTTTTAATATTCTGCTTATTCAATTTTTATACACTATTTTTAAGATATAAAAATTATAATATCGTGTTAAAACTCAAATCTGTATCTTATATTTTCAATAATTAATCTGTCTCGTATCTGTGTCACCGTGTCCATATATGTGCATCACAGTTTCCTAGGCAAGGGAGAATGGTATGGAGATTGACTTAAAGAAGGGATTCAAATTGGTTTAGCTCTCGTGATAAATATATTATTATAACCTCCTAAACCGAACCAGTCTAGGGTTCCTAAGCAACCAAATCGCCCCCACTTCTTCACTCGTGACCAAAATTGACCAAGCCTGCGTGCAGCATGAACGACACCTTTCCACGCACTTCCTTCTCTCTCTCTCCTATCGCGAGAATCACAAAAATTGCGAGATTGAAGGTTGGGGGAGGGAGAATTTGTGCGCTTGCATGATTGGGGGAGATGTGCATGGATTTTGGGTGAGAAGGAGATTGGTCGTGCACGATTGAGCATCCAATCAGGCTCACATCCAAAGGAGGGAGTTGCAATTCGGGTGTGTTGCAGCTTCAGTTCGTGCTTGGAGCCGATCTTGTTTATAATATATTATCCCTTAAAATTTTTTGATACCAAAATTCATACCAAATTTTTGAAACAATTGTTGATACTTTACAATTATCTCTTCTTCAATGTCCCAAAGGGCTTCTTGTTCTGGCTAGTTCTTCCAAAGTACTCTGAAAAAGGAAATAGATCATCGATGAAGATGGCTAATTTCGCATTCCAAAATGCACTATGGTATCTCTTCATAGCTCAAATTTTCTTAAATCAATAGGGGCTCGAACAAAATAATATGATAACTATCATGCATGTAGTGTCGTAGAAGGGAGATGAAAAATATTGTGCACTTTTGAGCCTCGGATGATGAGCCAATCTATATGAAACTCTATCAACTCTTTCGATCACTTAGAACGGTCCAATGAAATGAGGCTGAAGCTTTCCATTTTTGCTAAATCTGGCAACCCCACATATAGGTAAAGTTTTGATAAATGCATGATTTTCAACCTCAAACTCAACCATTTTATGCTTAGGCTTAAAAAATATTTTCTAATACTCTTGAAATTGAAAGAAGCTCTCGAATCTAATGAATCTTCTTAATAACTTGATCAACCAGTTGCGATCTTATGATTCCTATCACCCACCTCAAACTAGTATAAAAGAGATCAATACTTCCTGCCCTAAAGAGTCTCATATGGTGTCATGCCGACGCTAACTTGAAAACTATTATTCTAAGCAAACTCCACAAGTGAAATGTAGTCTTCTCAACTACCTACAAAGTCAATAATGAAAGGCCTCAACAAATCTTCAAATATCTAAATGGTACGCTCTAACTAGTCGTTTGTCTGTAGGTGAAATATAGTGCTGAAATCTAACCTCGTACTCAAACTTCTTGCATTTTCATCAATAACTTTAAAGTAAATCTTTTATCTCTGTCTGACATGATAACAAGTGGAATCTCATACAGTCAAATGATATTGTCTGCATAAATCTTTGTTAATCTTTCCATTGAATAACCTCAGTTGAGAGGTTAGCAACTATCCGCATTGACAATATATTCAACTGCATGGGTTTCTACTTGTTATCGTGTCAAATGGAGATAGAAGATTAACTTCAAGGTTATGGAAAAAAGTACAAGATGCTTTGGGTAAAAGGTTATATTTCAACACTATATTTCACCCACAGACAGACGGTCAGCTAGAGCGCACCATTCAGATATTAGAAGATTTGTTGAGGCCTTGCATTGTTGATTTTAGATATAGTTGGGAAGACTGTATTCTACTTGTAGAATTTGTTTACAATAATAATTTTCAAGCTAGCATCGACATTATATCATATGAGGCTCGTTATAGAGATCTCTTTTATGCTTGTCTGAGATGGGTGAGAACAAACTCTAAGAACCTCAAGTGGTTGATCAAGCTACTAAGAAAATTCATTATATTCAAGAATGGCTTCATTCAATTCAGGAGTCTGGTGGTAGCGGCTGGGTAAAGGTCTCGAGGAGGTCGACGATGGTGGCAACCGAGTGGAGGTCCGACACAACGGCGACCAGGCATAGATCAAGTGACGATGGAGTCGGGCTGAGGTTTGATGATAGTTGGCAGTTGGGCAAAGGACTGGCGGTAGGGACTAGGCATAGGTCAACTGGCAATTCGCAGCACGAGGGAGGTTTGGTGGTGGCAACCAGGCGGAGTTCCGGTGATGGGGACTTTGCAAAGGTTATCCATGAGGAGATTTGGCAGTGGCGATTGGATGGAGATCTGAAAACGGTCGACAGCTGGGCAGAGTTCTAGCGACGATGATCGAGTAGAAATCCGGCGATGCTTGGTTGATGAAGGTCCAACAATGGTGGTCAGGCAGTAGTCTGGCGATTGGCAGCCGGGCAGAGGTCAGCAATGGTTGGTAGGGCAAAAGTCTGACTGTGACGATTGGACAATGAAGGGTTGTTGGCGGTGGTGCTCAAAAGGAATTTTGGGATACTTGAAGCCTCGGAGCTTTGTCTAATCTCTAGCCAAAGATCATTTTCATGCAGGGAGTTGGGGAGTTAGGGCATCATTTTAGAAGAGCTCTCACAACCAAGAGGCACATCATCTAGATTCTTATTCAAATAAAAAGACCAAACTCCTTTTAAGGACACTTAGATGACTAAAGGATTTTGATAAGCTTGCCCCAAGTCTTATTAATGAACACATGAACTTCAACTCTATAAAGCAGAGTTTTTTAAAGTCCAGTGGGGCTGATGCAACACCATGATAATAAAAGTCAAAGACAAGATGACAAATCAAGGTACTACATCAAGATTTTGGTCATTCATCATATACAACTCTTCATGCAAGCCTAAGGGCGACACATAATCTCATAAAATCATTGAAGAATAATTAAGAAGTTTACTTTAGGATCCCTTGATATGTAGGTAGGTCATACTAATAAAAAAAGCAAATGTCTTCAAAAATTAATTGATTTCATGACCACTCTAATTGCCTTATTTAATCAATCTGAATTTTTCTATTTTTAAAAGCTTTAAATTTTATTTTATTTCTCTTTTTTTTTTAATATTAGAATAAGTTGTCAATGTATATAATACTATTTTATTAGCCCCTCAAGCTTTTTGAAATAATCTAGACTTGAAAAATACTTGTACATAGGGCATTGCTCTATACTTTTGGATTTATAAAAAAAATTGCTTTATGATTGTATACGTTTCATGTGAAAAAGTTTGGTGGTTGCTATACTCCTCGATAAAGCTTGGTGACCGATCTTATATGGCTTTGGTTAACCCTTAGTTACCTTTTCTCAACATTATTCCTCAACTTTCCTACTGCAATTCTCATCTCTTCTACATAATCTCAATACTCACTTTTCTCAACCTCAAAATACATCCAATGGCTTCAAAATTTTCCCAAATAATCGTCCACATCCCTCATGACATTCTAAAGTCTCAACCCCCCAACAATCCTAAGATATCTTAATTAAAAGCCTAATATATATAAATAATTTTCGAATTTGAGTAACCAGATTAAAAATATCACAACTCCTTAACTACTGATCTAACATTCATAAAAATATCAACATCAGTTCATTGATATACCAAAATTTTGATATGAAGTCACTCCCCCTTTTTTTCAAGGAATTCCTCCTTTGATATCCTAGAAGTTTCAATATTAAGTCAGTGTAAATCCTAAATATTTGTTTCACTACAATCAAACTAAGCTTTCAGCACCACCCTAAGGAGATACTAATCAAGTCGTGCCTTCAACATAAAGATCCTACATATCCTATATCATATTGGTTAGACTATCTCTAGTTATGTGTATGTTATCATAAGATGGCTCACGTGTTGACATCCTTCAGCAAGATGTCAAGTTAGCTTATGATCATCCTCTAAGATGGGATGATGAGTTGAATATTTTTTAGAGTCTCCTCGTTTGTTGGCCCATACTCGTGTACTTTGAACCAATAAGCTTTAGTCTATGCAGTGTTAGCTTCTTCTTATTTTTACGTCATAATATTTTTCACATATTTGATGGCTGGCAATGACAGTATAAACTTCAAATGTTGGCTAAAATTTCATACTTGATTAGTTTATCAATGATCTGACGTGCTTCCCCATCTCCACCAAAAATAAAACCGTAACAACATTAGCAACTGGAGATTTTCTCCACAATAGCACAAATATAAAAGAGTAAGGATGAGCTTTTCCTCCTAATAAGCAAATAAGATAATCTTCCAAAAAAAAGGTAAAAAAAGTTTTGACAGAGAATAAACCAGGCATTATCTGGAGCCTATCAAGGCCCTGTCGCTCGAAATCGGCGATGATCTCGTAGGCACGCTGCTGCTCCTGCGGTGGCCATGTTTCGATATGATGGAGAATATCAACGCTACCACCTGGACTCCCAAACTTGGCCGCGGTGTAACCTTCATCACCAAGAACTGCCCTGTACATCGCCGCGAAGTCGATCACCGGCACCGTAAGCGTCCCATCCATGTCGAAAACCACGCCCCTAAGCGCCGGTTTCCCCTCTGCATAGCTAGTTCTCTGATTCACTGACATGCCGAATTTGCGCAGGAGAAGAGAGGAGGAGGAGGATGGAGGAGACCAAGAGAAGCCAGGGACTGATAAGCAACGCAAGTGAGGCGGTGTCATTAGATTGGGAGAGAACCAGGGGAGAGAGAGATGGAGAGAGAATGACAACGCAGCCTTTGTCCGCTTATGTCGATAATTTAGCGCAATCATCAAACGAGGAGAGAGAATCTGTCATAGATAGTAAATATAATATTGCTAGTTTGAACATTTATATGTTAGATAATTTATGAACTAAAATAAATTTATAAAAATCATAATCATAATTAATCACCTAAATAATAATATTCTATTTAAATAAAATAGTACAAAGTAAATATAATACATTTAATAAAAAAAATGTCATAAAAATAATATTATTATTGCAATTGATAGTTAAAGTTATACAAATAAAATTACTTTGGATTAGTATTTTGATAAGAACATTTTATTAAAAATATAATAAGATATTATGATTAAAGAGTTTTAATAATATCTAATTGAGAATTATTTTTTTAAACATAATGTATTAACTTTTTAGAAACCAATTTTAAGAAACAAATGATCAATCTATCAACCAAATTTAATGAAGGGTGATATTTAGATTAAGGTTTCGTTTGGGGTGGCATTTCTTTCGGCTTCTTAAAAGTAGTTTTTTAATACAATAATTTTAATTTTTATACTGAGAAACCATTTTAAGAAGCAGTAAGAAAGCCGTTCCAAACTAAGGCTAAAGCTATAGACCTGCTTTTTTATGGAGAAAAAAAGTCTATAATCATTGCATCTTAAGAACTTGAATTTTCCTACAACAATCCCACAATTAATATACAAACAATTGCAGCCGATCCAAACAGACCATAAGTGCAATACAGAAAAAAGGAATTACAAGCAAATGAAAGTTTGAAACAGAAGAGCCCACTTTGGCTGTTTCTCAAGGAACTAACCTACCCGTTAAGATTCAAACTTCAATGGTGGAGAAAAAGAACCTAAGTTCTTTCGTCTCCCACCCAGTTATCCTTTTTCTTGGGTCCTGTAGGACCTTCCTCCCTGAATAATTCCACTGGAAGCTTATCCACGACATTTTCCACTGAATACCTAAGATTAACAGGTAAAAAACTAAGAATCTTATCTAGTTCTGACCTCGAATTGTACTCTACAGTTGGTCCCCATTCTCTCATGTACTGCAACCAGCAAGGCTCAGATATAACATCCCCCAGATACTCTGCTGCAATTATCTTATAATGAACACTAGAATCCACATAGAATTTGCTCCAAGCAGCATCGTTTCTAACCCCGATTCCCAGCTTTTCAGACCCTTGGAGATAAGTTCCAGGGTGAGGGAAGCTGGCATGCCCGTTCTTTGAAGAATAAATGATCGCCCTGTTGCCTTCAACAAACTCCAAACCAGATATATCCACCCATTCACCCCCACTGTGCTCAGAGAAATATATACTACAGAGCTCGCCTGTGAAATTGCTTATTCGAAGAGTGAAATGCTCCCAATCTCCCACATGTTGCCCAATATGTTTTAGAGAGATGTTTAGCAACCCAACCTTGAGGGTAGCAGGACCATTGAATGGACAGAACACCCACATTGCAATGTCTGTGAAGGTTCCCCCAAGAGCTGGCTTCACATGGATGTAAAGTTCTGCGCTATCTATATTCCCATATTTGACATGATCATCAGGCAAATCAATCCAGTACTCTCCATCATTGTCACCTTCACCTGGAAGATTTGAACCTTTGGCATCAATGGCCTGTCCTTCTTCTTCACCTCTTGTGTACAAAGTAGCTCCATTTGTAAAAAACCAAGATACTGATGAGGGCATGTAAGTTTCTTTTGGATGAAAGAAAACCGTCGGTCCATAATGCTTGATAAGAGCATGAACTTGATCTAGATTCGGCATAGCAAGCAATGCCGGATCAAAATTTTTCAAGCAAGAGATTTCTATTTCATCATTGAAATTGCTGTTAGTGCTGCAGCAAAATGTACCAACCGGGACACCTTTGCACCACATCCCTCGAAAGGAAGGCCTGGACTTCCAAACAGTGAAGGGAATATCTAAACTATTTGACTCAATAGAAAGAATGGGTTCATGATTCTCACATGTATCAGTGAGATCAGCTCTGACACATCTTACTTCATCGACAGAGGGCTTGTTGGAATCAACAGTGACTAGATAACCAACGGCTCTATAGCCTTCTGGAGGGCATGGAAGCCAAAAGCAGACAGATCCATCATGGCTATCATCCTGCCAGTTTGCCGAGCACCAAATAAGCTTATAGTCTATGGGCTTTTGCAGGGGTGGAAGTTCTGCATCTTTCGAATTAGCTGCTGGTCTTGCTGCAAGAAGAAAACCTTGAAAAGGTTGCCCAATCTGTTGGCCATAATCACCGAGGGAGAAAAATCCATCAGGAATCGTTAAAGGCTTGTAGAAAGGTGGCTCCTTCTCTCTTGTTTTTTGACACATAGCAACTCCAGATGCTCTGAATTTAGTGATATTCACGACTTCAAGTTCTCCAAGTATATGCTTCCTTTAGCAAAACCATCGCCTAGGACAAAAATAAATGAAATGTTTACTTAGTACATAGCGTAGTAAGTCAAGAGGGAAATGAATTCATTTGTTATATTGAGAAAAACACAACAGAACTTCAGTGAACATGAACACAATTCCATAGATAATAGAGATTTATTTGGTCAGAGAAAATGAATAGGGTCATTACATCTCTACACAAGAGGCATCAGGACTCGAGGGAAGCCAGCCAATTTTCCATAAAGAACAAGAAAAATA
>NW_021318513.1:64085-89548 GCF_001605985.2 Dendrobium catenatum | reverse complement strand
GGTGCTTTGCTCAAGGAAAATTTTTTCCTCGTACAATTGCACAGTACTACAGTGTTGTGTACCTGAACGATGTAGCATTGCATAATTTACTTGCAAACAAATAGAGAGCGGAGCGCTGCGGTGCTCCAAACCTGACACTGTGATGCTCTAGACCCCGGCGCTATAGCGCTGTCAAGTAGAAGGGAGAACAATAGATGAGTGCCACGTCTCTCCAAATTTGACGTTGTAGCACCATAAGGCGGACTGGTAGTTTTCTTACTTGTTTTTCTTGAAGGATTACGTCCCTTGGTGGTTTTTAAAGTTTATCTTTATTTGTTTGTAAGAGAACAATTAAATGGTGAAGAAAGACAATGAGAGAGAGAGGGGGAGAGAATAGATATCTATATTATTTCTCCTAAATTTTCATAGTGAATTTTTTATTGTGGTGTGGCTCCATGATTTTTTTCCGGTTTAGGTTTTTCCACGTTAAATGCTCATGATCTTTCTTTGCGCTCTCATTTTCTATTTCTTGTTTTGCTTCGCTACGTAGTTTACTTCCTTAAAAGTTGCCACTTTAGCTAGTTACTTGCTCTCTCCATTATGCATATACAATATATCATAACCCTTGTGCCAATGTCTATTGTTCTCAGGTGTGCTTGCACAGCACACTATGCTTGCACAATGGCTATGCTTGTTGCTTGCTCTTCATCTTTCTTTTTCATCCCAATGAATTGATCTCATTTATTATTCTTTGTCGTTGTCTCATATGGTACCATGCCCTCAACAAATCTTCAGAACATGAAACTAATCCATTATTGGAATCTCTATCCCATCCTGATGATGGAACTATCAAATTCTCCAAATGATAAGCCTTTGATTATATCATTCTCGCCAGATTGTTGAATAGTTTGAACCATTTATTATCTCCATAGTCATGTTCATGAGACTACCAAGGCAATGTAGGAATTTCAATGCTCCACTTTTTTTCAAGAAAATAACATTTCTCAAATGTATACCTTATTATTATGATCTATTTTCTCTAAAAGGGAAAGATTTTTTTATCCAGGATTATTATTGCACCATGTGGGGTATGTGGGGTGACTTACTTCACTACATGTCCTTTATCACTTAACCTAAGTTCTGACAACACCAAAATGAAAATTGATGGTTAGTAACTTCTCTTTGGCCTTCATTAATTCCTTCAACTTAAGCAATCTCAAATGATGTTCAATGCAACAGTTGCTATCTCTTCTATTCTTAGAGACATTGAGCTATCATCTCATTCTCCACCAAACGAATTAGACAACCCTCACTACTAACCATCATGGGGACATAGTTATGGCGGTTGGACTGATATTGTTTATGGTCGCAAGGGAAAGTCCATCCCGGCTCTCACTATTGTTCTACCAATCATCCTTCAAAAGAATATTTAGCGAAAATTTTCTATCCTCCTAATTACCAACATGCCTTCGGAAAATCTATTCATGCAAATAGTTTTGCCGCTTCTCACTACTATCACTCATTCATGTTTGATCATGCTTTCTCGGGTAGAGCATGAATGTTTGATTCAAAATTGTCGAACATCTATCAGGGTTTTTCATGTTGTTTCCACCACTATGTTTATTGCACATCTCCTCAAATACATCCTCGATTTTAGATTCATAGCTTCTTCCCATATCATGTATAATCACAAAATTTTTCTCTCTCCAAATGACCTATCTTTCTTCTTCCTCCCCCATTTTTAGGAAAGGCATTATATCTCCTTTGAAATTTATAATTGTCTTTGATGTTTTATATGTTCTACACTAGACTTCCTGTAAGGTTATTATTTATTTGGTCTTATTAAGTCTTATAATTTATAATATATGTTCTACATTACTCTTCCAATAGGGTCCATCATGCTAGTTATTAATGTTGGTGATATCCTACTATAAGTGACCATCACAGCATCTCTTAGGTAAAACACTATATGCAAAAATTCATTATATCAAGCAAGAAAACAGGGCACACAATATCGAAGGTGGTGATCTATTAGGTGATGAGACTGAGTCTTCAATATAGACTTTCCTTTTTAAGTTTGGCTTTGGTGAAAGAAACAAACCCTAGAAAATCAAGAGCATCTTTATGGAAGGACCATGTTCATTAGTTCATAGCCTTATCCCAACTATTTGGGAAGCGACCATGCTGTATAGGATAAGAAGAAACTAAAAGAACTTTCTTACAAAAATTACACAGGAGGCTAGCACTTCTTCCACTACAAAAAGAAAATCAATAATGAAAGGTGGCCTGCGATCAGCAATTAGATCAATATAAACTCATCTGTCAAAAAGAAGAAAAGCTTTCTCCTCAATCTCTTCTGACATCTATTATTACACAAGAAGAAATTAAAGAATTTTTGGAAGAACAATAAGAGTTTGCCTTCAGAGAAAACAAAGAAAGCACTCCCTTTTCGAAGCTAATTCCAAATCCTGGCAGAAAATCAAAAGAAACAGAGACAGTAAGCAATAAAATCTAACTGGACAAAAGATCACACCTTTAGGCCATTCCGGTATAGCAGAAGGTAAGGAGAAAGGCTCCGGCTCGCTGGAGACGATATCATATACGCCTCCCCTGTTCCAGCAAAAGCACGAGTATCCTTCCATCCCCTTCTCCTCCTCTGCTTCAAATCCTCCGAGACACGGAAGAGATCGATCTCCGATCGAACTCCTCCACCGGGGCTAAATTGATTTCTACGCCACTCATTATTTTTTCAATAGGGCGTCGCTGAATCAGTAATTTGATGGCGATGTATTGGGTTTCTTCTACTTAACGTTTACGTGATCATTGCATTTGATTATAACGTAGTTAGGGCTTCATCACAGAAAAATGAATAAACAACGAAATATTTAATGAAAATTGAATTAAAAAAATCCATTCCACTGTTGCTGGACATTGGAACCCACGAAGCAGGAGAGCGGTAAAATCCAAGATACATTCTTTATCATTTTGCTGCTAATTTTCACCATATCCTTGACCAAAATATTGACCAACGTGCTAACGACAACAGATCCAGAAGGTCACTTTTGAGATGGTAGTATTGGATGATTTTGATTTTTTACTATAATGAGAAATAAATTATTTTGTCCGGATGTTTGATGCAGAATGTCGTTTAGTGATGAATCAAAATGTGTCATGTCAGCGGTATCGAGCAATACACAGCCGTGATACCGAGAGGAGGGTGACATGGCGCATTCTTATTGGTGTATCCGCACAGAATAATTAATTGGTAATGATAGAGAAGAGGATTTCTAGGTTCTCTTGCTTTTTATTTTGTTTCTTTTATAATTTCATTTTCTTTTGTTTCTTTCTCAATCCTAGATAAAATCGTTGAAAAAAATTTTAAATGATCATATAAAAATATTTTTAACAAGTTTTCTTTAAACTCAAAGAGTTAAATTGCTAACAAATCATTGCAATTGGAATGATTGAAATGGCAGTGCCCAATCACTGGTAATTTTTTTTTAAAATTTGATATTGAGATAATAGATTTTATATTTTCAAAAGTTATATGTTTTAATGAAAAAGGACAGCCTTTAACTCTTCAATAAATAATACGAGTAAAGAAGATTGGGCTGGAGCTTGATATGACAGGAAAATGGTGTAAGAAGATTTAAGTATTTTAATCTTTATTTTCACATAAAGTTATTATAGTAAAACATTATCATTTTATTTTATACGGCATTGATATATCATCAAAAAATTATCTTGATCAAGCACAAATCTCGAGGGAAAATCTAGTTGGAAATTTTAAAAATTAAATCCGAGATCATCTAAGCTTCGATTTCGGCAAACTTATAGTCAAACTGAATGTCTTGAAAATATGAACCTAACGACAACAAATTTGACTCAATCCAAGCCCAAATGAGTCCAAATCAAAAACCCGAAACACATTTGGAAAATTCAAACCATAATTTAAATTACCAAACAGTTTCTAAACATGGCATGCTTATAGCTTAACGAGACAAATCAAACGAGCCCAACTTTGCCAAATTTTGATATCACTAAGATATTCAAATGCTTAATAAACGACCTAGAATCCAGGGATTCAACATCGTCCGTCCATCCAAACCACTCCCAATTTACCCTAAATCTTCCTCATATTTATGGGTCATGTCACTCCAAAAAAATTTATAAATAGACCCCTCGCTTCTAATGGAAGGGGACCCCAAGGAAGGAAACAAGAAGAGAGATCGAAGATTACTCTTGCCACTTAACTCTTTCTCAACCACCTTCGGAATTCCACCAGACCATCAACTGACATCGGACTTCCACTGGTCCACCGATTAATGCTAGAATTCCTCCGAACCACCAACTGAGGACGGACTTCCACCGAACCACCGACTGACATTAGACTTCTACCAGACCACCGACTAATGCCAGACTTCTGTCGTACCACCAACTAACTCCTGAACTTCTCTCGGACTTCTACCCGACAGTCCATCGTCATATTTCTACACCATCATCGTCCGTAGGTTGACTTCTACTCGGTCACCAATTATTGTTGGACTTACACCCGGTCTGATTACGATCCTTCTGATCTCCGTCACAAAATAATAGTCTTTCTGATCACTATCGCCCGCCTACTATGGTCATTCCCACCTGTATCGCTCAACAACGGTCCTCCTGACCTCTATCACCATACTACAATCTTTCCGACCTCCAACGCATGTCGACTACGATCCATTTGACCTCCATAACCATATAACAATCCTTTTGATCTCTGTCACTCGTGAACTACAGTCCCGTCGACCACCATCACCCGATTACGATCCTTATGACCTCTGTCATGCTCCTGTCGACCAAATAAACATATATGTATTGATTATTGTAATTCCCACAATGTAATGCACTTTATATGATGCATATTTGTTAAATCAAGACAATGTCGTCTCCCAAAGAATGGCCTCATTTGTAATTAACTGCAAATACTAATGGATTTCTTTAAACTATGTCAAGCCTCGTAGTTTTTTCCCCACTTTTTAGGGGTTTCCGCATAAAACTTTCATATTTTCCCTTATGAATGCAACACTCTTTCTCTTATGTGATTATGTGCTAGATCTTCATATAAAGCTAAGACGTTAAACTTTATATTTCTCTACCACCGCGAATATTCCTAGGCGCAAAAGGAATTTTTTAGAAACATTTAATTTAATTTGATGCAAAATGAATATGATCAAAAAATTCATATTTAATTAAAATAAATTTCTATATTCATCAAACCAAACAATTAATTAATATTGTTAACATTATTTTATAAATGAAGATACGGTTGTTCTTTAACTTATAAATTAATGGCATTACTCTTTTAATTGTAAAGGATGAGTAGGACATTGAGATCGTCTTTCTTCTATGTACAATATTTATGTACAACAATAATTTGATAATTTGTAATTATTCATTTACTTCCTTTCTTTTATTTAAAAAAAAAACATGCAAATATTATAATTGAGTGCTTATTATCATATAAACCAATAATTAAAAAAAATTATAGTGAAATAACAACAATCTAAATTTTTACTCAAAAATTAATAAATTTTATAGTGCATTCCGAAATTATATTTAAAAAAAAAAAAAACTTTACCAGAATTAAATTTAGCCAAATAATCATTTGATATTTTTTCCAATATTTTGAGTTCTTTAATGACTATGTAATTGAAGATATCGAATATATTTTTTTCCTCTTAAGCTCCACTTAAGATATTCCATGAATATTCCTCACAAGATACATTTATATAGTTCAAATGCTGGGCCATCGTCATAATTGGTCTCACCTTAATTATTTGAAAGGGACTTTCTATATTGTCCCTCATATCTTCACAAATGAATTACAAACATATTTAATTCATGCAAACGACATTTTTTTTACCGTTAAAACAGAATATCCTAATCCAAAATTAGTCATGACAGAACTAATACAATAAAGGGAAGGAATTGAAGAGAAATTATTATAATAAATCACACATACCTTCTTTTTCTAAGGGAAAAAATAAAATATAAAAGCACAAAGTCAGTGATAATCTTTCTTCCTTTTTCCATTTAAGGGGAAAAAACATCATAAAAGTGATTTAGGTTTTATTTGGAACGGCTTTCTTATAGCTTCTCAAAGCAACTTTTTAATATAAAAATTTTATTTTTTTTATTAAAAAACTGTTTTGAGAAACAGTAAGAAAGCCGTCCCAAACAAAACCTTAGAGTTCATCGTTAACATGTAAAAGGATATTAGGTTGTCCAGCGGTCAAGTGATCTTTGTTTATTGATTTACTGAGCTCTTTGCCCACATCTTCATGTCCCATTGAACCCGATTTGATAGCTGTGACAATTTTTCTCTGCAAAGCTAGCAGGCCAATTCGCTTTGACACAACATAGAACACAGCGGATATGAATATAAGAAAACCGGCCACCATTATAACCCTGTTTGATAAACATTGAAGTATTACATAACTTTATTTGGCTCATAATTTCAATTAATAAATTAGTATCAACTATCAAACCTCCTATCATATATTGTTCAAAATTTACTTTTGTATTAGTTTAGCTTTTAAATGAATGTAATATGAATAAATAATTAGAATTTATATTACATTCATCTTAAGATCTATTTGGGATAACTTCTTTACTACTTAGATTTTCAGACCATGACCACAGTCTTATTTCGCTGTTGCTTTCAAGAAATCTATGTATGAGAAAATTGTTTTTTACAGCAATTTTAAACAAATTACTTTTCTCACGATAATTTTACAATCATTTTTACAAAAAAATTACATCCATCCTAAACAAACCCTTAAAATAAATCCAATTATAAAAAAAACTGATCATATCAATATTGATTAGATTTGAATTAATATATATTGATGCAAATAAGAATGGAAGATATTAGTTCAATTTAGGATTTATTTGAGACAATTTTTTCGTTGTTTTGCTTTTCATACAGCAACTACAATTTTATTTGACTACAACTTTCTTGTTGTTTTCTTATTATTTTTTAAAAGTTTTTTTGTGATAGAAAGTTATTTTTTACAACCAGAGTAACTAAGTTACTTCACTATAATAATTTTACAATCAACTTTATAGATTACTAAAGCCAGGCGAAATAGACCCTTAATTATTTCACTTATAAAAATGAAGCTTAAAAAATGGAGATTACCTATCCATGACATCCTGTCGCTGCATTGTGGAGAGCAACCGCCTGGTATGCATAAGCAGCGAACGTTGTCCCTTGTACTCGCTTTCAGCCTTTTTTAAAACACCAGTTGATTCCTCTAACAAAATAGATTGAACTCATTGGTAAAACAATACTTGATATTCCATAGATTTGTGGGAAAATAAAGATTTAGCAGGGGTTTAATGAACGTTTCAGAGAACAAAGGAGAGGTTCTCACAAAAAATGAAGATAACATTACTGAATTAATTAGGAAGACAAATATTATGACAAATCAACAATAATGACCCAAGTAAGTGTCCTGAAAGTCCTGTCAATCTAGCTCTCCAAAACAAAAAATTATTAGGTGCGGACACTGGACGTATAGGTACATTTGGACTCCAATAAAATATTGACACGTGGGGTGGACACATGGATATTCAATTGGATTTACTTTTTACTTTATATATTTAATGTGTAGGTTGAACTTTAAACCAAGCACACAAAAAGCGTAGGTAAACTGTAGGTAAAGTGCAGGTAAAGCACATTCAAAACGCAGTAAAAAAAACTTTATTTTTTACCCAAAAAATACGTAAAAAAAGAAAAAAAAAAGCGCAGTAAAAAAACGAAGCATTAGAACAGTCAAAGCGCAACTAAAGTGCAACTAAAGCATAAGTAATGCGCAAGTAAAGCGTACAAAAAAGTGCAACCAAAGTGCACTCCACGTGTCAAACTTTAAGTGGATATCCAGACGTATCTCTACGTCCGATCTCCGCGCCTAATAATTTTCTCTCCAAAACAAGCAATACGGATAAACCTTCACAAAAACTTTGCGGTAAATGAGAATCATCGTTGAACTTGTTTTACTTCCAAATATTGCATAACTTTAGAAAAACATTAATAATAAGAAGATAAAGTTTGAATAACTGCTTTTAGTATGATACAAATAAAAAAATACTAAAAGGGAAGCCGGGGCAAGGAAGAGTGGCATTTGTGTAAATAAAAACAAATTTTAAGTTCATTGATTTACTTTATATGTTGGATTATGCACATCAAATCAAGAAGGCAGCAAAAGGGGCATGTCAGTGTATTTCTTTTGGGACGACTTTCTTGTTGCTTCTTAAAGCAGCTTTCTAGTATAAAAATTTTAATTTTTATATTAAAAAACTGTTTTAAGAAGCAACAAAAAAGCCGTTCCAAACGTAGCCTTCGTTTCCCTCATTCGGAGAAATATTGTCCGGCCCCACCTAGATGGGATAACGCTAATGATAATGAAGGTGAGTTTGAGAAATAGAATAGTGCTAAAAGCAAAATTAAGTTGAACTGATGTTCATTATCACGTATCTTCCAGTATTCTCAAAATTACAACTGCTGTGTCAGGATGGTTTGAAGTCATATGAGGCTTTTTTTTTTTTCATGTTCTAAGCCCTAAGGAAATTCCTTGAAGGATTGAATTTGTATTTATTGCCAAAAAGTGTAAAATATGAGAGTAAATGAAAGGAAAGCTAGCAGTAAATACTAAAAGTTAGTTGCTCTCATTATAAAAGAAAACAGACGCAGGAACCAGAAACAAAATCTATATTGACAATAAAAAAATTTTACAAAACAATTCACGAGGGTGAAGAAAAATCACACAAAATGATGCGTACAACCAAGCAGCATATCAGATGTTTAAAAAAAGTATACACTTAAGTAAAAAAACTAAACTAAGAATGTCTTAAACATAACTTTCACCCCTTACAGCAACAAAAGAAACTATAAGAGAAGCCAAGGGGGGAGCTCTTACCAAAAGTTACCAAGGTGTTTACACTTCTTTCCACCTCCTGTAAACTTGAGAACAGATCAAATAGAGATAGAAGCCTATTAAATCAGTAGACACCTTAATATCATCAACAATCACCTGAACCATTAGTTGTCGTGTTCGTCGAAGGCTCTCTGTAATGCTTTCCGCAGCAGATGTCATTCCTGCCTTTGTCCTACAACATAAAAGCAGATATTAGGCCTACTAAATTTACTATGCAAGGAAAATATGAGTAGAATAAAATTGAACATTATGACCCCTTTGTACTGGCTTATGCTAATAATCGGTAATAGGCTACACGTCATCCTCCTACCATTCCGAATGGCATATTGATACCAGTCACCTAGTTAAGAGATTGGGAATGGAGGAAAAATAAGGGCGGGTATAAAACTCCAGCCATTCTGCTGCAAAAAGGTCATGTAAATTTCGTAGATCAAATTTAAAGGATAGCGTTTCAATCTTCTAGTGAACAAGAGAAAAACGTAAAATTACACTTAATCGGAGCAAAAATAGAGGAAATGAGGTCTGAAGTTTTAGAGGAATGGAGTACATTGACATTGTTGATGACGATAGGAGGCAAAGTCAACAAACATCGATGAAGTCAGGCGAAAATAGTCAAAGAGCCTTAATCAAACGACGGTGTTCAAAGGATTGAAATTGGGCGATAGTGCTCAAAGGAATGTTGTAAGGAAACATTGGTTGAATGACCGTGGTTGGGCAACGGTGGCCGGATGATCATAGCTAGGCAATAGTGGCCCAATGACCATAGTATGACGATGATGTTTGGAGGACCGTAGTCCTACAACTAATTTCGAGAGATCGTAGTCTACCGACAAAGGTCAGAGATAGTAATCTAATGGTGGAAGTCAAAAGGGCCATATTCAGGATGGTTGAAGTATCGTGCTCAAACAACGAAGGTCTGAAGACTGTAATAATGCGGTGGCAGTCTGATAGTGGCCCGACGATAGTACAATAGTGGTTCGATGATAGAAGTAAAGCTATGGTCTGATGATGGTGGTTAAACAGTGATCTAATAGTAGCGATCGCATGTTGGTTAGGTAGTGATCCAACTATGATTGGATGGTAGTGGTGTTATGGTGGAGCATCGGGATCCTTTGATCCTCTAAGCTCTTTTGCTTAAAACCCATAGCCACCATGAATGTTGTTAAAATCATCTATCTCCATACCAATATATCCATTTAAAACTCCATTAATAAATTATTTTTTTCTTCAAGAGTTATCTTTTGTATTAATTCTTCGAAGTCATTCTAAAATTTTAATTTTGAATTCATATTCAAAGCTACTTGAGGAGCATAAGCACATATAATATTAATAATCATAGCATCAAAAATAATCTTTAAAGCTATATATATATATATATATATATATTTTTTACAAGGAAAAAAATGCAAGAACTGGTTAAAAATGGTCAACAAAAAGATGCAATTCTTAGATTGCAAGCTAAAAAGATCCCTGAAATCAGAAGGTGGAAAAATACAACAACAACAAGCCTTTATCTCCCTATGTGGGGTCGGCTACATGAATCTTTTTTCTCCATTGTGTCTTATCAAGAATCAAATTCTAATCTAAATCTAAAAAGGAAATGTCATTTCTAATATTTTCTAACAAGTCTTTTTAGGTCTACCTCTACCTTTCTTAACATAAATCAAATCTAATACATCTACTTTTCTAAACAGGTCATCGGAAGGCCGCCATTTTATGTGACCAAACCATCTAAGATGACTCTCTCTTCGAAGGTAGAAAAATGCAACGAAAAAAACATTAACAGTCTCTTCGTATCATAAGACGAGGACCGTAGAAAAGCCCAAAAACAAAAGTTAAAAAATGGTCAACAAAAAGATGCAATTCATAGATTAGCAGTTTTCATGCTGACTATGTGCAAAAGTATTACAGGTTTTCCATACAATGAGAACAGATAACCACCTTGCACATTTTTGCACCACAATTATTGGGATGATTTATTTTCAAGTCTGTTATAACTTCCAGCATGGATAAAATCAAGGGGTTGGGTTAGCACAGTAACGGAAAACAACTATGGTGCTATTTTGTTGTATTAAAAAAATTGTGGTATGGTAGCAAATAGTATAATTTAGGTATTATATACGTAAATAGATAATATTTTAAAAAGTGTGTCCGTAAATTCCCCAAAAGCATAAGTTCAAAAATTATCCATTATTTTACCTACTTGAGAAAACACAGTTTATGCAAGCATTAAGATATTGAGATTTATGATAAGAAGTTAGAATTTCAATAAGTAACATTTCCTTCGACTGAACTGAATTTGATGGATATTAAGAATGAATCAATTGAGTAGTTAGGTGCTTATATTGACAAGAAAGTTTGGTTTTGGGAAGTAGAGAAAAGTTTTATTTTATTGAAGGTAAGGGAGTTTTATCCGCTTTGATTTCAGCAAAATAAGAGGTTAAATTGTGGCAGAAAACGAGTGACAGGACCATTTAATGTCATGTTTCCACTTTCCACCATCTAGAAACAACAATAGAAGCTATTTATAAAAATTATGGTTGTTTATAATCATTTCAGATAATTAAAAGAAAAACACATACTGCAAGTTACGTCTGCGGATGGTAGACTCTTCTCCACCTCCTAAAAGTAGCTCTCTCTACAAGTTGAAAAAAACTGCGCATGTCAAAAAATTTACGTGGAGAAAAATGACAATCAAGTGATAAGTCAAAATTTAGTGAAGAAACGCATAAAAATGCCAACCTCTTCCTGAGCAGCTTCTCTAATGTTGTTTTTGGCTTGCAAGTTTGCATTTCTCAAGCTTGAATGCAGTCTGGAAAGAAATAATGCAAAAAAGAGAGAACACACAAAAAAAAAAGCTTCAACATTTGAACAAATAAGGTAAATATCACAGAATAATGTTTGCAAAATCGAATGAGCTTATTAGTGACTACAATGAACGATAATAGGATGTCAGCGGTGACATATCATTTATTAGAATGTACAAACACACACCCCAAGTATTGTTCTTTCCAAGAGCTTAAGGCTGCTAGAGCAGACACTACTTCTTCTTCCGTAGGCAGTTGTTGAGCCAAAAGATCAAACCTAAACTGCAGTGATCTAAGCAAAGCCAGGCCATCCTGTGCAGCACTATTGAGTCTAGGGAGAGAATTCACTTCCTGAATTCCCTTTCCAGATTTCCCACAACGTTGAATTTCTTTTATGTGGTCCTCAATTTGAACCACAGTTTGATCCCATGTCCTTTTCACATCTTCGACAGCTTGTGCAACTTCGTCCATTACAGCCTAGAAAGATTGCAAAAATAAGTAAGAAGCAAAAGGACTCCCCATTCATCAACAATACCAGAGTTACAGTGCCTATTCAAATGATAAAATGTTATTTCGGAATAAAAATACAAACACATTAAATTTCCGACAAGAGAACAGCCCTCGATTTCAGGACAGATCAAAGTCTACGATTTTTTAAATGCAAACTAAAGCAGCAATGAAATAAATACAATTAAGATATTCAATTTTTATGGATTATTTTTAATGGGGCTACAAGAAATCTAATGCAAAACAAATATAAAATAAGCATACAAGATTCTTAAACAAGCAACTGTTTCATTATTTACAAGCCGCAAACAAGGAAAAAAAAACAACCTATAGAAGAATTGTGAGACCCACAAGTCAACCAATCGTAGTTGGTATTCATGACACGGATTAAAGGTTCTAACAATTGGATCGATCATCTTATGACCCTTAGATTGCAATCCGTTTGGCTCCTCTTCCTATTCTAACCCCTGACCCTCTTGAGGATTTTTTTCACGTTATTTTAAATAGCTTTAATTTATTTTCATTATAGGCTTTTTGAGAAGGCTTATAAATACTTCCACATTTCATACAAAATCAAGCAATGAAATTCAAAATACTTTTTTTCTACTTTCTACTTTTCTATATAATATCAGAGAAGTTAAAGGTTTATGTCTTCCAACCTTCTATTCTTTTTTCTTTCTCCCTTCTTATTGAGAATCTTTCTTCTCTTCAATGTGACCGATTTCCTAAAATGGTTCCAAATTGTGAAAACATTTCTGAAAGGAAAAGGAAAAATCAATTATCTTGTGGATCCTCCTCCAGAGCCATAAGACCCCAAATTATAATTTGGGATGAAGAAATTCCATGAGTATGAAATTGTTGTGGAATAACATGATCCTTGAAATAAAAAAGGCCATATATGTTCCTCTCCATCGCAAAAGAAATTTGGGATGTCATCAAACAAACATAATTAAAAGTGAAGGATGTTGATATCATCTATGAGATTTAAACTAACATTTTGACAACCAAGGTTATATTCATGTTATTAGTACTTTAATGCAATGAAGGCATATTGGCTTTAATTGGATTAATACCAAGATCTCAAGAGGACATTCTACAATGATGTTGTTATTCTCAAATAATTTGTAAAAAGAGAAAGAGTGTTTGAGTTTCTTGTAGGACTCAATACAACAACAACATCAAGCCTTATCCCACTAGGTGGGGTTGGCTACATGAATCCTTTTTCTCCATTATGTCTTGATAAGAGTCAAATTCTCATTTAAATATAATAAAGAAATGTCATTCTAATATTTTTTAACCAAGTGCTTTTAGGCCTACCTCTACCTTTCTTAAAATAAGTCAAATCTAATACATCTACTCTTCTAAACGGGTCATCGAAAGATCTCTATTTTATGCGACCAAACCATCTAAGGCAACTCTCTCTAATCTTATCTTCCATTGGAGCTACTCCAACTTTTTCTCGTATATGCTTGTTTCGTATCCTGCCGCTAAAAGCAAAGTCATCCATCTAGGCATCCTCATCTCTGCAACACTTAACTTAATATTATGCTTCTCTTTTAATGGTTAACATTCTGCACCATAAAATATTGCAGGTCTCGACACCATCTTCTAGAACTCAATAATGACAACAAATCAAATTCATGTCCAAATCTTAGGCTGAGTAAACTTGTGCTCTTATTGGAACGATAGAAAGCAAGATTGGTAGTAAAAAAACATGGAAATTTTCTACTTTTTTACAAAATTTAAAATAAATCAAAGCTATTTACAAAAAAAATAAAAGAAAAAATACATTAAGAGGGGTAGACAGCTAAAATAGGAAAAGAAGGTATACATATTGCAATTTAAGGGTCATAAGAGGATCGATTCAATGCTTATAACTCTTAATCTGTGTGTTCAGGAATCCCTATCAAGATTGGTTAATGTGTGGGTGCCAAGGTTCTTCAACTCGAACCCAAACCGCCAATTAAATGGGTCAAAACTATGGATCCAAATCTAACCTATTTATTAAACGGGTCAACCCAAACCTAGATTTTTTGGGTTGGGTCCATGTCAGATTGTTAGGTCGGATAATTTATTGACACCGCAATTTTCATCCTACTTCAATTTCAAGAATGCATCACTTGAGTTTATGAAAATAACAAAATACTCAAGATGATTATTTAATACAAGAAGTTCTATATTTGAGAAGTCCTAAGGATATAATCGTGTCAAACAAATCAACATTTGCCTATCAAAATTTAAGGAGTAGCATATATTCAAGCATGCCAGTATGCCACACATAGAAGCAATTATGTATTTACCTCATTGAATCTGTTATTGAACCCTCGAAGTTCATGTAAATCATAGAATAAAATAATTGTATCTCATAATAGGGTAAATATGTGATTGCTTGCACATATCGCCTTAGGCTCACTCGCATAACATGAAAACAACGTCTTGCACATATTTGAAATGATTAAATGATTTTTCATGTAGAATAAATAGGTGTCATCAATAAAAGTGCTTTTTTATCATCACTTATACTCATATACTCTAACCACAATCATAGCATTGTTAGCATAGCTCACTTGAACTTGAAACCCCTTTTTATTTATTTAATACATAAATCACTTAGCATGAAAACTATCACCATTTGATTGTTCTCCCATATCAAATCTACAAAAATCATAAAATGAGAAACAAATTACATCTTTTGCAAAACTATACCTTTACGGTTTTCCCAACTTTTGTATTCATCAATTCATTACAGATTAAAATTTGCACAATTTATTTATAATTTGTTATTTAGGCAATTCATAGTCATGAGTGACAAAGCCGATTTTGCAAGTAAGCTCTTAGAACTCTAACTTGATTATTTGGATGATACTTTAAAATCTTTTTTTCTTAATCCAAGATCTGTTGAATATCATCTAGATTGGTTTCTGCATATTTTTATTTAAACTTTACATTACAACTATCACCAGTAGTAGCAATGTTGAGTTTATCTATATCAGGATATCTATTAAGGTGTTTCTCCATAGATAAATAAAACAATGAATACTTTATAATAAATCAAAGTAAAAATAGCATAGTTTCATAAAATTAAAATCCATTAAATACATATGATCCATGCTAAACTCTAAACTACATTAATCAAGCAAATCCTAATAAATAAGTAAAGCAGTAATGTCAAACTAGTAAAGAAAAAATTGAGTAACTTAATAAAAAAATAATTAAAATTTGGAATTAAAATATAGGGTTTACCTTACTACATTGTACACCTAAGTTGGAATGACAAATGAAAAAATTAGAAGTAAATCCTTTAAGGCTTTGAAATCTAACATGTTAAATAGTCTCTAAACTTCTTAAGCAGGAATAGTGACTTCATGATTCCTCTTGTATTGGGTTCAATGCAACTCCTAAAATTGGTAGAAGAGATGTAAAGAAGAAAAAAAAAGCGTGAAAAATCTTTTTAAATAATCTCAAAATGTGAGATCTAGAGGTTCAAGTCTAAGAAAAACCGAAAATTGCTAATCTCAATATATGTATGTTATGTTTGAAGTGTAAAAAAACCTAAAATTCCATGTCCAAAAACTTTAAAATCACCTAGCACTCACTAGCAGATTGTGGCAGCCTCCAGAGGGTAATAAGTAATAACTTATCCTTGCATTATTGCACACGATGACAATTGACACGGCAACGCCTCAATGGTGGCGAAAGGAGGAAGATAGCGTCAAATGAAAATTCTCTTGGCTCTTTCAAACAAAACCCTCAATGAACACTCCTCTCCAATGTCTTCTCTCCACAGGGTTTCCTTTCTACTAATCCACCCATCAACCAATGCTTTGCCAAGATTGAGATGTGTTTTATGCACGTATTTGAAAATAGGGGAAATTGCATGCATAACATTCAAATTTTGGCGATGAACAAAAATAATATCCTCATACCTCCATTTTTCATATTCTAAACCAAATATTGAAATTCATAACAAAACCCCAAATATTTTCACTCTTTTCAAATTCTCAACTCTTTGATGGAAGCATGCACAAATACATGAATCCAATAGTGTGGGTGCCAAGAATCACACTTCCTCTCGCTCACTTCTTCCAAGCCGAACTCCATTCGCTACTTCCTTTTCCTCTCCTATGCCGGTCTCCACATCCGAACTTCACAACCGACCTCATCCCGACCCATACGAAGCCTCAACTTCCCATGACCAGACCTCCTCCTGCGAACCTAACCGCAAGCAAATCGACGCTAGATCTCTCTTAACCGGCCGAACTCATCCAACATCCAACCTCCTGAAGCCGACGCCCCTTCCAAGCCGACACCTGCTCTCTGCCGTCCACGACCCCGAGCTACCCCCGCCCTTCCTGTTCGCAAGCCACGTCTCCGGTCCAGAGAGAGAGAGAGAGAGAGAGAGAGAGAGAGAGAGAGAGAGAGAGAGAGAGAAGCCCTAACCTTCACCTCCTCCGACGATGTTCCTTTCCTTTAGGTTCGGAAGTTACCCCATTTTGATCGCAAGCAACGACAGGAGCTCGAGCGCTGTGAAGGTAATTTCTCCCTTACGTGCGCTTCTTCGGCCAAATCCCGCAAAGCTGCAGAATTAGAAAAAGGGAAGGGATAAAAGAGAGATAAATGAGACTAATGCCTCTCTTGTGCCTTGATCTACGTGCCAACATCTCGCCTTTGCCCATACATTCCTAAATTTCCGAGAGCCCAATTTCCACACTTGCAGCGTGACAAAACAATCATTTATACACATTTTTCTTAGCGTGGTGGGACCTAGTTCATCGCGATGCTTGCGACAAAGGGGTAATCACCTAAAAACATTTCTTCGGCGTTCGTGGCGCACCAGAAAACCGCCCATACACGCTTTTCTTAGCGTGATGGGATGTGAACTCGGTGCAATGACGGGAGTCTGCCGAAATTTTGGGTGAACATGAGACAACACTTCGACTTGATTGAACTCAAAGGACAACATGACTTATGAACTCAAATCTAAATAAATTTGAACTTGTATCAAACGAAATAACAAGAATACTTGAACACTTACAGAAGACCTAGACTTGAATCAAGTGACGATAGTCTGAATTGGAATTTAAACTTGCACTGTGGACTTGAACTGAACATAAATCAAATTTAATCAAATTTGGTCAAGAATGAACTTGCAATTTGGACAAATAGAAGACTTGAGGATTCAAACTCAAATGGGTACAGAGAACTTGAACTTGCATTATGAACATGCACTTGAACTTGAACTGTACAACATCAAATGGAACTTGAACATGTGCGGACCATAGGGAATATGTCACAAGCCACTAAACAATGATAAGTGAACAATCACATTTGCTAGAGGGTCTTAATCATCTAAATGGAAGTTAATAAATAAGCAAGGAATTTATGATGATTCAAAGAACTCAAAATGGGACATAACACTTGAAAACAAACTTTTGGTTTAGCAAATGAACAATCAAACACCAAATACTCGAGAAGAGAATTCTAATAATTCAAGTGTAAGATTGCCACTTTCAAGGTCTTAAGATCGAGTCCAAAATTAAGAGATGTTGGATAATGTCTAAAGTTGGACAGGATGCCCAAAGGCCAATAATGAGATTTGTTGGTTTTGAATCTGGCCAACAAGACTATCCTTTAGTTGGAAGAAGTTGTATTTGATAAGATTAATTGTGTTGATTCTTCCGACAATTTTTGCTAGATCAAATGAATCACAAGAAAGAAAATGTTTGTTATGGTCAATGAATAACATGCTTCAAAAGCACTTGCATGGCGAACTCTTAGATATTGGCAAGAATGGTGATGTTTGTGTTCAATACAATGATTGTGAATGCGTCATACAGTCAACATCAAAGTACAAGCAACTATATTCAACTTTACAAGCAATAAAATAAGTGGAGATTTGATTTCAAACAAATATGCAAAGCCTCTAAATAATACCACGAAATGCATGCAAATGATGGAAGTTAATGTATATGTGGGCTCCGAAAATTCGGCCCCGGCCTCCCCGCTGCGCAACTTGATTGTTTTGCTTTTATCTTTGGCGAGGGGAGTTTTAACGGAATAAGTTCCGGGGTAAATTTTGGAAGGCAGATGGGTTTGTAAATAAGACACTACCCAGATATTTCGCCTCATTTTACGAGGACTTTATGATCTGAGTTCTGGTTTCCTATAGGCGCAAGCCCCTATAGTTAATTACCCCTCCCACTGACGAGACAGAACTTTCGATTAAGGCTAGTCACCAATCAGATACGTACAAAATACTTGTTATCTGGCATATAGTAGCAGCATTGGGTATTGATATTTGAGGTGTTTTGAGGTTTGGAAATTTGGGAATTTGAAAAGGTTTGTTTGATATTTAAAAGTAGAAACTTTTATCATCTTGTACTTAAAGTGGATGGTGGGGGAATGGATGATGGACCCGATCAAGATCCTATGGTTCCGTCGTCCCAGGCCATCGTGGTCCCTGGTCTACATATTTTTGACTAGATGTTAGCTCTATTTGAGCTGAAGTAAATTTTAATTTGTCCACCTCGGCAAACTATTGCGGAGGGTGAATGAATTTTTGCTTTGAGTGATGATGGATGATTTCAAATTTAAATATCTTGAAATTTGGGATTTATTGGGTTTTGGACATTTGAGTGCATTTTGAAGATATTTATGAACCCTCCGGTTGAGATTTACATTCAATACGGCCATCATCGGGGTGTTTGGGGTCATTTATTGACTAAACCTTGTCGACCTTATCAATTTGCCGATAGGGGGATCGGGTTTCGTAGGCTTCATGCCTTTGTTTGTGAATTTTCTTTGTTAAAGGCCTTGAAGGACTAATATGAATGTATAAAATAAATATTCCGGCCAACTTCGTGACCGCATATTTATCAAATGATTCGAACCCTGTCTACTCTTATTTACCTGCTTAGAAGGATCAGGTTTCGTAGGCTTTGTGCCTTTGTTAGTGAATTCTCTTGATTATAGGCCTTGACGTCCTAATATGAATTCAATAAAACAAATATACCGGTCGTCGTGACCGTATACTTGTTTGTTGGTTCGAACCTTGTCGACTCCTATTGATCTGTATAAAAGGATCGGGTTCGAACTTGAATTCACTTATCGACCCACGCAGCATCCCTAGACGTCACGTGTGTACCAATAACACGCTCGCCGGAGCCCATGCGGGTTATGATTATATTTTCCCCTTTAGTGTACCTATATGCATACACTTTATAGTGCACGTGCAGAGGTACTTTAAAATAATTGTAGTTGTGCAGGTAATTGTCATTTGAATGCACAACACTTTTCATTTGAGATTTTATACACGTCTTCTGTCCGCTAGTACAAGTGTTGCAGATCCGATGGCGGTGCGTTGTAGATTGTAGACGCCTTATCATCTTGATGTTGACTCCCCCTTTTCTCATTCAACGGGGGAGGGTTTCTTGTGGACTTTGAAGTTCGCCGCTTTGAAAAGAACTCTTGAGATTATAAGAAACCGACAATTGTTGCTAGATTATCAACTGAAGCAGAATACAGAGCTTTTGATGAGGGCATCGTCAGCATTTTCGACGCCGGAGATCGACGGCCACGAGCATGACTTGTATTTTGTCATTTTATGTAGTAGCGTATTTTATTTTGATGTTTTTCCGTTTTTACCCTTATGGGCATTTAGTCGCTTATGTAACCCGGAAGGGCATTTGTGTCATTACTTATTTTTTTCATTTTGGCCTATTTATATGAGGCCTCATGCATTGTAATTTCAGTTTTGATGAAATGAAAATTTATTCCCCTTTGTTCTCTTTGTGAGTGCATTCCTGTAGATCTCTTAGTGAGTTCAACGGGAAAACTAGATCTCTCCGTGAGTTCTAGATTTCGTCCCTAGATTATTGCGTGGAGATCAAGCGTTGAAGAAAAGTGAAGCAAGCGGAATCCAAGCAACGGAATTCTACAAAAGTTTTCAATTTTTTTTTTCTTCTTCCCCTCACCCAGCTGCCCCGATTCCCCTTGGACCCCATCAGGCCGCTGGCTTCACAGCCCAGCCGTGCCTTGCTGCCTTCACCCGCCGGCCAGCCTCCATCCAGGCCATCCCGTGCAACCACATCCCCTCCACTCCACCGTCCAGCAACTCCCCAGCAGCCCCAGTGTCCATGCCGTGAATCCTTTCCCAATTGATCACCGAAATTTTCCTGCACCCTTACTGCCGTTTCCTCCCGTGATGTCCAACCCGTGGATTTCAAGCAAATTAATGCTGGTTTAATTGCTTAATCAATCAGCTATTTTAAGGTAATTAATTACTAGCATTTGATGTTAATTTGAAATTCAAAAAGGGCTGGATACGTTGGCATATGAAAGGAAATTTTTCCTTTTATGAAGGATTGAATTCCCTACAGGATTTAAATAAAAATCTGCTATTTAAATCTGTGGGGCCCACTCCATTAATCCCCTCTCCCCTCTTTCTTCTCCTTCTTGGCCGACCCATGCATAGAGCCATTTCTCTCTCCTAATCACCCCATTAACTCCACAAATTCAGCCCCTAAACCCTCTCCATTAACCGCCCCCTCCTCCTCATGGAATTAATTTGATTTGCAAACCATATCCCTCCAATTAATTCCCCCCAAACCCAATTCCTGCAGAAATTCCTGCACCTCTCTCTTGGATTCCACCATTGGCCAACCTTCTCCACTCCAAGCCGCCACCCTCCACCGCTCCGGCCACCATCCCAGAACGACGATCTTAGATTCCTGCTTCCTCGGAGTGACCTCGGTTCTAATGTGGAGACGCTTCTTCCGCTGAAGCCTAGATTAGTTGAGCGCATGGGCTCCAAAGGTGAAAGTTCTCTCTATTAAATTGTGGATTTTGTTCACCGTCGTAGTTTTACAATTTGAACTTTGCGTTTTCTTAAATTGTTTGGTTTCCGAAATTTGCTCATCTTTGCCTAAGCAAGTTAAAACCACGAATTCTAATGATCACTCTCTTATTATAAACGATAATTTTATTTTGGGTTACTAAGTTTCAATTGATCTCTTTAATTTCTTAAAGTAACTCCTCCATCGCATGTACGTTTCACATCAATTCTTTCGGTATGTAGGAGCATTGCGTAGGCCATGGCAGGACATGGTGCTAGAAAACCATCCTAGGAAAGACACTTTCCATTGTAGCATTAAAACTTCATGCCATACATTTGCCTTCGTTAGAGTTTATTCATCTGTTTTCATAGCTGCAAGTGCATATTCCTTTGCCAACCATACTTTGACATTTAAGTTGTCACTAGCTATGTGTGAGTTGCTGGCTTTAGAACTATACTTTTGTTATTAACTGCTATAGGGCAACTAAGACCTTGTTTGTAGCTGCATTCCACACTATCTCAGCACTTGTTAGGCTTCTTTTAGGAGACGTTTAGGCGTTGCGTATGTGCTGTCTCACTCACTCAACTTTTTTCCAAACACTTTATGGCAGCTTTTAGGCTTTTGGTGTAGTTGGCTGTCCAAAAGCTTTCAGCCACCTGTTTTAGTTGACTCATAAGTGCCCCACAACCCGTTTGACACTTTGCTGTCTTACACCAAGCAGACAAAACCGTGACCCCTAGACTTCTTCCCTCCTGTTAGGTTGCTGTCCCCGTCTTCCAGCTGCTGTTTGGAGCCGGAAGGAGTGCTTAGAGTTAGATATGACTAGGTTGCTGCCCCTTTCATTCCTTGCACCTTACCTAGTATCACTAGCCTTTCCAATGGACGCGAGTAGGTTTTCAAAGAGGTAGACGACCTAGTTAGTTTTGTAGGCTCGCTAACTAAAACCACAAAGAGAGGAACTTGTTGGCTCTCCCCACTCTAGGTACGTGCCCCAGTCGGGCAATCATGCTAGTCGGAAGATACCCCACTCTGCTTATCAACCTAACTGAGTCTAATTCCTCAACGACCGTCACCGTAGAGCCACTTGCTTACGCGTTTTACCCACCTCATTGATTGGTTTCTTCCGGCAGCCCTTACTACTTTAGGTATTGGGCTAGACAACTTCGATTACTATTTGAAAGTCATGTCATAGCCGCTGCGAAGCCCACCAGATTAGCATGCTAAAATCTACACCTCAAAGGACGTAGGCTCTTAAATTTTGGCAAAATTAGGAAGATCCACAAAGGAGTCTCGCGCGGGTTGAGTTACACCTTACTGGAAAGACATGAGGCGAAATTTGAATTTAAGATACCTGACCCGCTTACCAGTGACCGCCATCTTAGAGCCCCACGCCTACCTATTGCTATTGGAAACGAAACCATGGACATTACTGGTAGTCGGATACCACGCCATCTGTTAGTAATAACAGGGTTGCTTGCCCCACTCCGTCTAGTCTTCTCTAGCTCTGATAACACTTAGCAGGTCTTCTGTTGGACAAATCCTCTTATGACCTCCACGTGGGATCCCGTCTGTCAGCCCGAGTCATCCTGTAGAACTACCCCAAGTCTTTAACCCTACAAGTTATCTTAGCTAAAGAGTTGCAGGTGGAGAAAGAAGAAATCCACTGAAACCGAGACTGAGGGACACCCCATTTCTGGATACTGATTGGATAACGCGACTTGTCTGAGGATGAGACTGAAGTGATTGAGTCAGTACCCCCCGGTATGACTTGAACACTGAAACTAGAGGAAGTTTGGAACCTTTAAGCGCTTGACTCCTTAGCCCACCCTGATCCTAGTCTTACGAGATATTTCTGTTGGATAAGGTTTGCCTGGACGATAGTAAACATGATCTCGAAAGATAGCTGACCTAATCAGGAAGACATGTGAAATTAACTTCGGAAAGATTTTTGATCTAATTACTTGAGACGACTTTCAATAATTTGGATTTTAATTTTGAATAAGTTCTGATGTCAATGTGGATTAATTCAATATTAGAGAATGAGGAAATGAAGTTACGACCTGACTTACACGCTTGACTTAAGTTGACCCCGATTTCATGTGATCGTGTAGGGTTGATAACTCAAACCTGGTCCTTTTGAGGTATGAGTAAATTGAGTTTGGAAGATAGTAATTTTGAATCTGAAAGATTATGAGCCAAGTGACCTTGAACATCTCTTGTCTACTGGAGTCTATTCTAGGAGTTGTTCCTTTAGATTGCATTGACAGAGGGAAGTTATACCTTTTGTGGACGGACTTTATTTCACCGACTAGTGTTAGAGAGAGTCGAGCATACTTTCAGGTCAATTTTCTAGCTGTTTGGCCCAAGTTCTGTAGGGAGACCCTTTACCCCACTTCGGTGAGCCCCATACCCGGCTAGTTACTCTTTGGCGTATCCTACGTATAGTAGGTAAGTTCATCACCGATCGCATTAATCCATTATCCTGATTCCTACATTACGCCCTCGATATCCTTGGCCTTCGCCTAGTAAAGGATATTCCCTCTCCAGTTGGATGACTATGATTAGACTTACCCTCACTGTCTAGGAGACTGTCTGGACCCGAGCTTGAGAACACCCTATGGAAAGAAGCCCGTTGGGCTAAGGTGTCTGCATTGCTCCCCCTACACCATTCCATTAGACCGAAACACTGGTTTAGACCAGGGGTGCTGCTGTTTGTTACTGTCCACCAGTATCTAGCAACGTGTGTTTGTAGCTGAAGTTTAAGTATGTGTGTGTGTGTGTGTTTGCTAGTCATGTTGTCCTTCTAAGTTGTTGATGTTTTAGAGTTTATGTAAGCTCGTATGAGTCATTGTCATTCATCATGGCACACCCGATCTCTTGCATTTGCCATTCTTGCATTTTTAGCCTTCATGAGTTTACTCATTGAAATTAAAAGGGAACTAATTGAACAACAAAACATCCATCTTAAAATATTGTGATATGTAACTAAAAGATGGTCCCAAGAATTTCAAAGTTGGAGACTTTGTGGTGATGTAAGGGGAAAGCGCATGCTCACAATACCGAACATTTTAAGGAAATCTCAAGAGGTTCAATGAATGCCTTACGTACTGCGACCTCTCTTGAGGCTCTAACATGAATCCTATTATTTATTTATAGAAGACTTGTTACCTGTTGAAGGACGCGAATCTTAACCCAAATCCACTTTAATACTGTGTGACCCACCTGTGCAATCCCCAGCTATCTCCAACCCCAACTTACCGCTACGCACACCTATAGCGGAGAAGGTCAAGCAATACTAATGATGAGTCATTCCCAAGGAAAGTTGGGTGCCCAAAGATACCGAATCCTTGGACACAGCGGAGACCTAGTAGGATACTTGGATGACAGGGCGAGCTTAGCAGACCTAACGACCAGATCACAGAGTGTACAGGGCTTCCATAGAATCTTACGTCGACTGGGTCGAGTTTTCTCCACCTGGGAGAATGAGTTGAGACATCGTGCGAGCATTTTCGGACGCCGCTTGAGATCGATGGTTAACGAGCATGAGTGTATTTTCATGTATTTATGTAATAGTTTATTTTTATTGTATGTTTTTCCGTTTTTGCCCTTATGGGTATTTGGTCGCTATTGTAGCGCCAAGATGGGGCGATTTTATCTTTTGCTTTATTTGTCATTGTGAAGCCTATGTTATTGGTTCCTTCTCTTGTAATAGAGTTTTGATGAAATAAAATTTTATTCCCCTTTGTTCTCTTTGTGAGTGCATTCCCGTAGATCTGTCTTAGTTGAGTTCAACGGCGGAAATACTAATTCTCTCCGGTGAGTTCTAGATTTCGTCCCTTAGATTTATTGCGCGGTGGAGATCAAGCGTTTGAAAGAAAAGTGAAGCAAGCGGAATCCAATGCAGACGTAATTCACAAAAGTTTTCATTGGTTTCTTCTTCCCCTCACCCAGCTGCCGCCCGTATTCCCCTGTGGACCCCATCAGGCCGCTGGCCTTCACAGGCCCCAGCCGTGCCTTGCTGCTGTTCTTTTGTTTTTCCCCCCCCGGGGGGAGGGGGGGGCCCATAGCCTCCTCCATCCAGATCCCAGTGGCAACCACATCCCCTCTCACTCCACCGTTTTCCTAGCAACTCTCGCCAGCAGCCCCAGTGTCCATGCGTGAAATCTTTGTACCATTGATCACCGAAATTTTCCTGCAGCCCTTACTTGCCGGTTTCCTCCCGTATGCATCCAACCCGTGGATTTCAAGCATATATGGCTGTTAATTGCCTTTAAATCAAACAGCTATTTCTGAAGGGTAATTATCTAGCTAGCAATTATGATGTTAATTTGAAATTCAAAAAGGGCTGGATACGT